>NW_025727367.1:300000-484146 GCF_021461385.2 Schistocerca piceifrons
TGTTTCATCGTCAATACGAAAGTCAGAGGGATACAGTAAACCTGAAGTGAAGCATCGGAATCCACAACTAGTGTCACAGGAATGGTTCAAAACATAGACAGTAGGAAGAGTCAGTCTTCTTGTACTTAAGTCGGCATTGTGCCTTTTGTATTTAATTCCGATGCAATTTCTGTGTTTCATCGTCAATAAGAAGGTCCAAGGTATACAGTAAACCTGAAGTAAAGCATCGGAATCTATAACTAGTGTCACAGGAATGGTTCAAATCATAGACAGTAAGAAGAGTCAGTCTTCTTGTACTTAAGTCGTCAGTGTGCCTTTTCTATTTAATTCCGAAGCAATTTCTGTGTTTCATCGTCTATAAGAAGGTCAGAGGGATACAGTAAACCTAAGGTGAAGCATCGGAATCTATAACTACTGTCACAGGAATGGTTCAAAACATAGTCAGTAAGAAGAGTCAGTCTTCTTGTACTTCAGTCGGCATTGTGCCTTTTGTATTTAATTCCGCGCAATTTCTGTGTTTCATCGTCAATAAGCAGGTCCAAGGGATACAGTAAACCTGGAGTGGAGCATCGGAATCTATAACTAGTGTCACAGGAATGGTTCAAAACATAAACTGTAAGAAGACTAAGTCTTCGTGTACTTAAGTCGGCATTTTGCTTATTGCATTTGATTCCGATGCAATTTCTATGTATCATCTTCAATAAGAAGGTCCAAAAGATACAGTAAACCTAAAGTGAAGCATCGGAATCTATAACTACTGTCACAGGAATGCTTCAAAGCATAGTCAGTAAGAAGAGTCAGTCTTCTTGAACTTAAGTCGGCATTGTGCCTTTTCTATTTAATTCCGATATAATTACTGTGTTTCATCGTCAATAAGAAGGTCCAAGGGATACAGTAAACCTGGAGTGAAGCATCGGAATTTATAACTAGTGTCAATGGAATGGTTCAAAACATAGACAGTAAGAAGAGTCAGTCATCTTGTACTTAAGTCGGCATTGTGCCTTTTGCATTTAATTCCGATGATATTTCTGAATTTCATCGTCAATAAGAAGGTCTGAGGGACACAGTAAACCTGACTTCAAGCATCGGAATTTAAAACTAGTGTCACAGGAATGGTTCAAAACATAGACAGTACGAAGAGTCAGTCTTCTTGTACTTAAGTCGGCATTGTGGCTTTTGTATTTAATTCCTATGCAATTCCTGTGTTTCATCGTCCATAAGAAGGTCAGAGGGATACAGTAAACCTGAAGTGAAGCACCGGAATCTATAATTAGTGTCACAGGAATCGTTCAAAAAAAAAAAAAAAAGTCAGAAAGAAGAGTCAGTCTTCTTGTCCTTAAGTCGGCATTGTGCCTTTTGTATTTAATTCCGATGCAATTTCTGTGTTTCATCGTCAATAAGAAGGTCCAAGGGATACAGTAAACCAGAAGTGAAGCATCGGAATCTATAACTAGTGTCACAGGAATGGTTAAAAACATAGTCAGTAATAAGAGTCAGTCTTCTTGTACTTAAGTCGGCATTGTGCCGTTTGTATTTAATTCCGATGCAATTTCTGTGTTTAATCGTCAATAAGAATGTCCAAGGGATACAGTAAAGCTGGAGTGAAGCATCGGAATCTATAACTAGTGTCACAGGAATGGATCAAACATAGTCAGTAAGAAGAGTCAGTCTTCTTGTCGTTATGTTGGCATTGTGCCTTTTGTATTTAATTCCGAGGCAATTTCTGTGTTTCATCGTCAATAAGAAGGTCAGAGGGATACAGTAAACCTGAAGTGAAGCATCGGAATCCACAACTAGTGTCACAGGAATGGTTGAAATCATAGACAGGAAGAAGTGTCAGTCTTCGTGTACTTAAGTCGGCATTTTGCCTTTTGTATTTAATTCCGATGCAATTTCTGTGTTTCATCGTCAATAAGAAGGTCCAAGGGATACAGTAAACCTGAAGTGAAGCATCGGAATCTATAACTAGTGTCACAGGAATGGTTCTAAACATAGTCAGTAAGAATTGTCAGTCTTCTTGTACTTATGTCGGCATTGTGGCTCTTCTATTTAATTCCGATGCAATTTCTGTGTTTCATCGTCAATAAGAAGGTCAGAGGGATACAGTAAACCTAAGGTGAAGCATCGGAATCTGTAACTACTGTCACAGGAATGGTTCAAAACATAGTCAGTAAGAAGAGTCAGTCTTCGTGTACTTAAGTCGGCATTTTGCCTATTGTATTTGATTCCGATGCAATTTCTATGCATCATCTTCAATAAGAAGGTCCAAAGGATACAGTAAACCTAAAGTTAAGCATCGGAATCTATAACTAGTGTCACAGGAATGGTTCAAAGCATAGTCAGTAAGAAGAGTTAGTCTTCTTGTACTTAAGTCGGCATTGTGCCTTTTCTATTTAATTCCGATAAAATTTCTGTGTTTCATCGTCAATAAGAAGGTCCAAGGGATACAGTAAACCTGGAGTGAAGCATCGGAATTGATAACTAGTGTCAATGGAATGGTTCAAAACATTGACAGTAAGAAGAGTCAGTCATCTTGTACTTAAGTCGGCATTGTGCCTTTTGTATTTAATTCCGATGATATTTCTGAGTTTCATCGTCAATAAGAAGGTCAGAGGGACACAGTAAACCTGACTTGAAGCATCGGAATCTATAACTAGTGTCACAGGAATGGTTCAAAATATAGACAGTACGAAGAGTCAGTCTTCTTGTACTTAAGTCGGCATTGTGGCTTTTGTATTTAATTCCTATGCAATTCCTGTGTTTCATCGTCAATAAGACGGTCAGAGGGATACAGTAAACCTGAAGTAAAGCACCGGAATCTATAATTATTGTCACAGGAATGGTTAAAAAAAAAAAAAAAAAAGTCAGAAAGAAGAGTCAGTCTTCTTGTCCTTAAGTCAGCATTGTGCCTTTTGTATTTAATTCCGATGTAATTTCTGTGTTTCATCGTCAATAAGAAGGTCCAAGGGATACAATAAAACTGGAGTGTAGCATCGGAATCTATAACTAGTGTCACAGGAAAGGTTCAAAACATAGACAGTAAGAAGGGTCAGTCTCCGTGTACTTAAGTCGGCATTTTGCCTTTTTTATTTAATTCCGATGCAATTTCTGTGTTTCATCGTCAATAAGAAGGTCCAAGGGATACAGTAAACCTGAAGTGAAGCATCGGAATCTATAACTAGTGTCACAGGAATGGTTCAAAACATAGTCAGTAATAAGAATCAGTCTTCTTGTACTTAAGTCGGCATTGTGCCTTTTTTTTTTAATTCCGATGCAATTTCTGTGTTTCATCGTTAATAAGAATGTCCAAGGAATACAGTAAAGCTGGAGTGAAGCATCGGAATGTATAACTAGTGTCACAGGAATGGTTCAAAACATAGTCAGTAAGAAGAGTCAGTCTTCTTGTCGTTATGTTGGCATTGTGCCTTTTGTATTTAATTCCGAGGCAATTTCTGTGTTTCATCGTCAATAAGAAGGTCAGAGGGATACAGTAAACCTGAAGTGAAGCATCGGAATCCACAACTAGTGTCACAGGAATGGTTCAAATCATAGACAGTAAGAAGTGTCAGTCTACTTGTACTTAAGTCGGCATTTTGCCTTTTGTATTTAATTCCGATGCAATTTCTGTGTTTCATCGTCAATAAGAAGGTCCAGGGGATACAGTAAACCTGAAGTGAAGCATCGGAATCTATAACTAGTGTCACAGGAATGGTTCTAAACATAGTCAGTAAGAATTGTCAGTCTTCTTGTACTTATGTCGGCATTGTGGCTCTTCTATTTAATTCCGATGCAATTTCTGTGTTTCATCGTCAATAAGAAGGTCCAAGGGATACAGTAAACCTGGAGTGAAGCACCGGAATCTATAACTAGTGTCACAGTAATGGTTCAAAACATAGACAGTAACAAGAGTCAGTCTTCTTGTACTTAAGTCGGCATTGTGACTTTTGTATGTAATTCCGATGCAATTTCTGTGTTTCATCGTCAATAAGAAGGTCCAAGGGATACAGTATACCTGAAGTGAAGCATCGGAATCTATAACTACTGTCACTGGAATGGTTCAAAATATATACAGTAAGAAAAGTCAGTCTTCTTGCACTTAAGTCGGCATTGTGGCCTTTGTATTTAATTCCGATGCAATTTCTGTGATTCATCGTCAATAAGATGGTCCAAGGGAAACAGTAAACCTGAAGTGAAGCATCGGAATCTATAACTAGTGTCACAGGAATGGTTCAAATCATAGACAGTACGAATAGTCAGTGTTCTTGTACTTAAGTCGGCATTGTGTCTTTTGTATTTAATTCCGATGCAATTCCTGTGTTTCATCGTCAATAAGAAGGTCAGAGGGATACAGTAAACCTGAAGTGAAGCATCGGAATCTATAATTAGTGTCACAGGTATGGTTAAAAAGAAAAATCAGAAAGAAGAGTCAGTCTTCTTGTCCTTAAGTCGGCATTGTGCCTTTTGTATTTAATTCCGATGCAATTTCTGTGCTTCATCGTCAATAAGAAGGTCCAAGGGATACAGTAAACCTGAAGTGAAGCATCAGATTCTATAACTAGTGTCACAGGAATGGTTCAAAACATAGTCAGTAAGAAGAGTCACTCTTCTTGTACTTAAGTCGTCATTGTGCCTTTTCCATTTAATTCCGATGCAATTTCTGTGTTTCATGGTCAATACAAGGTCCAAGGGATACAGTAAACCTGGAGTGAAGCATCGGAATCTATAACTAGTGTCACAGGAATGGTTCAAAACATAGTCAGTAAGAAGAGTCAGTCTTCTTGTTCTTTAGCTGGCATTGTGCCTTTTATATTTAATTCCAATGCGATTTCTGTGTTTCATCGTCAATAAAATGGTCAGAGGGATACAGTAAACCTGAAGTGAAGCATCGGAATCCACAATTAGTGTCACAGGAATGGTTCAAAACATAGACAGTAGGAAGAGTCAGTCTTCTTGTACTTAAGTCGGCATTGTGCCTTTTGTATTTAATTCCGATGCAATTTCTGTGTTTCATCGTCAATAAGAAGGTCCAACGTATACAGTAAACCTGAAGTAAAGCATCGGAATCTATAACTATTGTCACAGGAATGGTTCAAATCATAGACAGTAAGAAGAGTCAGTCTTCTTGTACTTAAGTCGTCATTGTGCCTTTTCTCTTTAATTCCGAAGCAATTTCTGTGTTTCATCGTCTATAAGAAGGTCAGAGGGATACAGTAAACCTAAAGTGAAGCATCGGAATCTATAAGTACTGTCACAGGAATGGTTCAAAACATAGTCAGTAAGAAGAGTCAGTCTTCTAGTACTTCAGTCGGCATTGTGCCTTTTGTATTTAATTCCGATGCAATTTCTGTGTTTCATCGTCAATAAGGAGGTCCAAGGGATACAGTAAGCCTGGAGGGGAGCATCGGAATCTACAACTAGTGTCAAAGGAATGGTTCAAAACATAGACTGTAAGAAGAGTTAGTCTTCGTGTACTTTAGTCGGCATTTTGCCTATTGTATTTAATTCCGATGCAATTTCTATGTATCATCTTCAATAAGAAGGTCCAAAGGATACAGTAAACCTAAAGTGAAGCATCGGAATCTATAACTAGTGTCACAGGAATGGTTCAAAACATAGTCAGTAAGAAGAGTCAGTCTTCTTGTCCTTAAGTTGGCATTGTGCTTTTGGATTTAATTCCAATGCGATTTCTGTGTTTCATCGTCAATAGGAAGGTCAGAGGGATACAGTAAACCTGAAGTGAAGCATCGGAATCCACAACTAGTGTCGCAGGAATGGTTCAAAACTTAGACAGTAGGAAGAGTCAGTCTTCTTGTACTTAAGTCGGCATTGTGCCTTTTGTATTTAATTCCGATGCAGTTTCTGTGTTTCATCGTCAATAAGCAGGTCCAAGGGATACAGTAAACCTGGAGTGGAGCATCGGAATCTATAGCTAGTGTCACAGGAATGGTTCAAAACATAGACTGTAAGAAGAGTCAGTCTTCTGGTACTTAAGTCGGCATTGTGCCTTTTGTATTTAATTCCGATGCAATTTCTGTGTTTCATCGTCAATAAGAAGGTCCAAGGTATACAGTAAACATGAAGTATAGCATCGTAATCTATAACTGGTGTCACAGGAATGGTTCAAACTATAATCAGTAAGAAGAGTCAGTCTTCTTGTACTTAAGTCGGCATTGTGCACTTTCTATTTAATTCCGATGCAATTTCTGTGTCTCATCGTCAATAAGAAGGTCCAAGGGACACAGTAAACCTGGAGTGAAGCATCGGAATCTATAACCTGTGTCACAGGAATGGTTCAAAGCATAGACAGTAAGAAGAGTCAGTCTTCTTGTACTTAAGTCGTCATTGTGCCTTTTCTATTTAATTCCGAAGCAATTTCTGTGTTTCATCGTCTATAAGAAGGTCAGAGGGATACAGTCAACCTAAGGTGAAGCATCGGAATCTGTAACTACTGTCACAGGAATGGTTCAAAACATAGTCAGTAAGAAGAGTCAGTCTTCTTGTACTTAAGTCGGCATTGTGTCTTTTGTATTTAATTCCGATGCAGTTTCTGTGTTTCATCGTCAATAAGCAGGTCCAAGGGATACAGTAAACCTGGAGTGGAGCATCGGAATCTATAACTAGTGTCACAGGAATGGTTCAAAACATAGACTGTAAGAAGAGTTAGTCTTCGTGTACTTAAGTCGGCATTTTGCCTATTGTATTTGATTCCGATGCAATTTCTATGTATCATCTTCAATAAGAAGGTCCAAAGGATACAGTAAACCTAAAGTGAAGCATCGGAATCTATAACTAGTGTCACAGGAATGGTTCAAAGCATAGTCAGTAAGAAGAATCAATCTTCTTGTACTTAAGTCGGCATTGTGCCTTTTCTATTTAATTCCGATACAATTTCTGTGTTTCATCGTCAATAAGAAGGTCCAAGGGATACAGTAAACCTGGAGTGAAGCATCGGAATTGATAACTAGTGTCAATGGAATGGTTCAAAACATTGACAGTAAGAAGAGTCAATCATCTTGTACTTAAGTCGGCATTGTGCCTTTTGCATTTAATTCCGATGATATTTCTGAGTTTCGACGTCAATAATACGGTCAGAGGGAAACAGTAAACCTGACTTCAAGCATCGGAATCTATAACTAGTGTCACAGGAAAGGTTCAAAATATAGACAGTGCGAAGAGTCAGTCTTCTTGTCCTTAAGTCGGCATTGTGGCTTTCGTATTTAATTCCTATGCAATTCCTGTGTTTCAACGTCAATAAGAAGGTCAGAGTGATACAGTAAACCTGAAGTGAAGCACCGGAATCTATAATTAGTGTCACAGGAATGGTTCAAAAAAAAAAAAAAAAAGTCAGAAAGATGAGTCAGTCTGCTTGTCTTAAGTCGGCATGTGCCTTTTGTATTTAATTCCGATGCAATTTCTGTGTTTCATCGTCAATACGAAGGTCCAAGAGATACAGTAAACCTGAAGTGAAGCATCGGAATATATAACTAGTGTCACAGGAATGGTTCAAAACATAGTCAGTAATAAGAGTCAGTCTTCTTGTACTTAAGTCGGCATTGTGCCTTTTGTATTTAATTCCGATGCAATTTCTGTGTTTCATCGTCAATAAGAATGTCCAAGGGATACAGTAAAACTGGAGTGAAGCATCGGAATGTATAACTAGTGTCACAGGAATGGTTCAAAACATAGTCAGTAAGAAGAGTCAGTCTTCTTGTCGTTATGTTGGCATTGTGCCTTTTGTATTTAATACCGAGGCAATTTCTGTGTTTCATCGTCAATAAGATGGTCAGAAGGATACAGTAAACCTGAAGTGAAGCATCGGAAGCCACAACTAGTGTCACAGGAATGGTTCAAATCATAGACAGTAAGAAGTGTCAGTCTTCGTGTACTTAAGTCGGCATTTTGCCTTTTGTATTTAATTCCGATGCAATTTCTGTGTTTCATCGTCAATAAGAAGGTCCAAGGGATACAGTAAACCTGAAGTGAAGCATCGGAGTCTATAACTAGTGTCATAGGAATGGTTCTAACCATAGTCAGTAAGAATTGTCAGTCTTCTTGTACTTATGTCGGCATTGTGGCTCTTCTATTTAATTGCGATGCAATGTCTGTGTTTCATCGTCAATAAGAAGGTCCAAGGGATACAGTAAACCTGGAGTGAAGCACCGGAATCTATAACTAGTGTCACAGTAATGGTTCAATACATAGACAGTAAGAAGAGTCAGTCTTCTTGTACTTAAGTCGGCATTGTTCCTTTTGTATTTAATTCCGATGCAATTTCTGTGTTTCATCGTCAATAAGACGGTCCAAGGGATACAGTAAACCTGAAGTGAAGCATCAGAATCTATAACTAGTGTCTCTGGAATGGTTCAAAATATATACAGTAAGAAGAGTCAGTCTTCTTGTACTTAAGTCGGCATTGTGGCCTTTGTATTTAATTCCGATGTAATTTCTGTGATTCATCGTCAATAAGAAGGTCCAAGGGAAACAGTAAACCTGAAGTGAAGCATCGGAATCTATAACTAGTGTCACAGGAATGGTTCAAAACATAGACAGTACGAAGAATCAGCCTTCTTGTACTTAAGTCGGCATTGTGTCTTTTGTATTTATTTCCGATGCAATTCCTGTGTTTCATCGTCAATAAGAAGGTCCAAGGGATACAGTAAACCTGAAGTGAAGCATCGGAATCTATAACTAGTGTCACAGGAATGGTTCAAAACATAGTCAGTAAGAGGAGTCAGTCTACTTGTACTTAAGTCGTCATTGTGCCTTTTCCATTTCATTCCGATGCAATTTCTGTGTTTCATCGTCAATACAAGGTCCAAGGGATACAGTAAACCTGGAGTGAAGCATCGGAATCTATAACTAGTGTCACAGGAATGTTTCAAAGCATAGTCAGTAAGAATAGTCAGTCTTCTTGTCCTTAAGTTGGCATTGTGCCTTTTATATTTAATTCCAATGCGATTTCTGTGTTTCATCGTCAATACGAAAGTCAGAGGGATACAGTAAACCTGAAGTGAAGCATCGGAATCCACAACTAGTGTCACAGGAATGGTTCAAAACATAGACAGTAGGAAGAGTCAGTCTTCTTGTACTTAAGTCGGCATTGTGCCTTTTGTATTTAATTCCGATGCAATTTCTGTGTTTCATCGTCAATAAGAAGGTCCAAGGTATACAGTAAACCTGAAGTAAAGCATCGGAATCTATAACTAGTGTCACAGAAATGGTTCAAATCATTGACAGTAAGAAGAGTCAGTCTTCTTGTACTTAAGTCGTCAGTGTGCCTTTTTCTATTTAATTCCGAAGCAATTTCTGTGTTTCATCGTCTATAAGAAGGTCAGAGGGATACAGTAAACCTAAGGTGAAGCATCGGAATCTATAACTACTGTCACAGGATTGGTTCAAAACATAGTCAGTAAGAAGAGTCAGTCTTCTTGTACTTCAGTCAGCATTGTGCCTTTTGTATTTAATTCCGCGCAATTTCTGTGTTTCATCGTCAATAAGCAGGTCCAAGGGATACAGTAAACCTGGAGTGGAGCATCGGAATCTATAACTAGTGTCACAGGAATGGTTCAAAACATAGACTGTAAGAAGACTAAGTCTTCGTGTACTTAAGTCGGCATTTTGCTTATTGTATTTGATTCCGATGCAATTTCTATGTAACATCTTCAATAAGAAGGTCCAAAAGATACAGTAAACCTAAAGTGAAGCATCGGAATCTATAACTACTGTCACAGGAATGGTTCAAAGCATAGTCAGTAAGAAGAGTCAGTCTTCTTGTACTTAAGTCGGCATTGTGCCTTTTCTATTTAATTCCGATATAATTACTGTGTTTCATCGTCAATAAGAAGGTCCAAGGGATACAGTAAACCTGGAGTGAAGCATCGGAATTTATAACTAGTGTCAATGGAATGGTTCAAAACATAGACAGTAAGAAGAGTCAGTCATCTTGTACTTAAGTCGGCATTGTGCCTTTTGTATTTAATTCCGATGATATTTCTGAGTTCCATCGTCAATAAGAAGGTCAGAGGGACACAGTAAACCTGACGTCAAGCATCGGAATCTATAACTAGTATCACAGGAATGGTTCAAAGCATAGACAGTACGAAGAGTCAGTCATCTTGTACTTAAGTCGGCATTGTGCCTTTTGTATTTTATTCCGATGCAATTTCTGTGTTTCATCGTCAATAAGAAGGTCCAAGGGATACAATAAACCTGGAGTGTAGCATCGGAATCTATAACTAGTGTCACAGGAATGGTTCAAAACATAGACAGTAAGAAGGGTCAGTCTCCGTGTACATAAGTCGGCATTTTGCCTTTTCTATTTAATTCCGATGCAATTTCTGTGTTTCATCGACAATAAGAAGATCCAAGGGATACAGTAAACCTGGAGTGAAGCATCGGAATTGTTAACTAGTGTCAATGGAATGGTTCAAAACATAGACAGTAAGAAGAGTCAGTCATCTTGTGCTTAAGTCGGCATTGTGCCTTTTGTATTTAATTCCGATGATATTTCTGAGTTTCATCGTCAATAAGAAGGTCAGAGGGACACAGTAAACCTGATTTCAAGCTTCGGAATTTAAAACTAGTGTCACAGGAATGGTTCAAAACATAGACAGTACGAAGAGTCAGTCTTCTTGTACTTAAGTCGGCATTGTGGCTTTTGTATTTAATTCCTATGCAATTCCTGTGTTTCATCGTCAATAAGAAGGTCAGAGGGATACAGTAAACCTGAAGTGAAGCACCGGAATCTATAATTAGTGTCACAGGAATCGTTCAAAAAAAAAAAAAAAAAGTCAGAAAGAAGAGTCAGTCTTCTTGTCCTTAAGTCGGCATTGTGCCTTTTGTATTTAATTCCGATGCAATTTCTGTGTTTCATCGTCAATATGAAGGTCCAAGTGATACAATAAACCTGGAGTGTAGCATCGGAATCTATAACTAGTGTCACAGGAATGGGTCAAATCATAGACAGTAAGGAGGGTCAGTCTCCGTGTACTTAAGTCGGCATTTTGCCTTTTTTATTTAATTCCGATGCAATTTCTGTGTTTCATCGTCAATAAGAAGGTCCAAGGGATACAGTAAACCTGAAGTGAAGCATCGGAATCTATAACTAGTGTCACAGGAATGGATCAAACATAGTCAGTAAGAAGAGTCAGTCTTCTTGTCGTTATGTTGGCATTGTGCCTTTTGTATTTAATTCCGAGGCAATTTCTGTGTTTCATCGTCAATAAGACGGTCAGAGGGATACAGTAAACCTGAAGTGAAGCATCGGAATCCACAACTAGTGTCACAGGAATGGTTGAAATCATAGACATGAAGAAGTGTCAGTCTTCGTGTACTTAAGTCGGCATTTTGCCTTTTGTATTTAATTCCGATGCAATTTCTGTGTTTCATCGTCAATAAGAAGGTCCAAGGGATACAGTAAACCTGGAGTGAAGCATCGGAATTGATAACTAGTGTCAATGGAATGGTTCAAAACATTGACAGTAAGAAGAGTAAGTCATCTTGTACTTAAGTCGGCATTGTGCCTTTTGTATTTAATTCCGATGATATTTCTGAGTTTCATCGTCAATAAGAAGGTCAGAGGGACACAGTAAACCTGACTTGAAGCATCGGAATCTATAACTAGTGTCACAGGAATGGTTCAAAATATAGACAGTACGAAGAGTCAGTCTTCTTGTACTTAAGTCGGCATTGTAGCTTTTGTATTCAATTCCTATGCAATTCCTGTGTTTCATCGTCAATAAGAAGGTCAGAGGGATACAGTAAACCTGAAGTAAAGCACCGGAATCTATAATTATTGTCACAGGAATGGTTAAAAAAAAAAAAAAAAAGTCAGAAAGAAGAGTCAGTCTTCTTGTCCTTAAGTCGGCATTGTGCCTTTTGTATTTAATTCCGATGCAATTTCTGTGTTTCATCGTCAATAAGAAGGTCCAAGGGATACAATAAAACTGGAGTGTAGCATCGGAATCTATAACTAGTGTCACAGGAATGGTTCAAAACATAGACAGTAAGAAGGGTCAGTCTCCGTGTACTTAAGTCGGCATTTTGCCTTTTTTATTTAATTCCGATGCAATTTCTGTGTTTCATCGTCAATAAGAAGGTCCAAGGGATACAGTAAACCTGAAGTGAAGCATCGTAATCTATAACTAGTGTCACAGGAATGGTTCTAAACATAGTCAGTAAGAATTGTCAGTCTTCTTGTACTTATGTCGGCATTGTGGCTCTTCTATTTAATTCCGATGCAATTTCTGTGTTTCATCGTCAATACGAAAGTCAGAGGGATACAGTAAACCTGAAGTGAAGCATCGGAATCCACAACTAGTGTCACAGGAATGGTTCAAAACATAGACAGTAGGAAGAGTCAGTCTTCTTGTACTTAAGTCGGCATTGTGCCTTTTGTATTTAATTCCGATGCAATTTCTGTGTTTCATCGTCAATAAGAAGGTCCAAGGTATACAGTAAACCTGAAGTAAAGCATCGGAATCTATAACTAGTGTCACAGGAATGGTTCAAATCATAGACAGTAAGAAGAGTCAGTCTTCTTGTACTTAAGTCGTCAGTGTGCCTTTTCTATTTAATTCCGAAGCAATTTCTGTGTTTCATCGTCTATAAGAAGGTCAGAGGGATACAGTAAACCTAAGGTGATGCATCGGAATCTATAACTACTGTCACAGGAATGGTTCAAAACATAGTCAGTAAGAAGAGTCAGTCTTCTTGTACTTCAGTCGGCATTGTGCCTTTTGTATTTAATTCCGCGCAATTTCTGTGTTTCATCGTCAATAAGCAGGTCCAAGGGATACAGTAAACCTGGAGTGGAGCATCGGAATCTATAACTAGTGTCACAGGAATGGTTCAAAACATAAACTGTAAGAAGACTAAGTCTTCGTGTACTTAAGTCGGCATTTTGCTTATTGTATTTGATTCCGATGCAATTTCTATGTATCATCTTCAATAAGAAGGTCCAAAAGATACAGTAAACCTAAAGTGAAGCATCGGAATCTATAACTACTGTCACAGGAATGGTTCAAAGCATAGTCAGTAAGAAGAGTCAGTCTTCTTGTACTTAAGTCGGCATTGTGCCTTTTCTATTTAATTCCGATATAATTACTGTGTTTCATCGTCAATAAGAAGGTCCAAGGGATACAGTAAACCTGGAGTGAAGCATCGGAATTTATAACTAGTGTCAATGGAATGGTTCAAAACATAGACAGTAAGAAGAGTCAGTCATCTTGTACTTAAGTCGGCATTGTGCCTTTTGCATTTAATTCCGATGATATTTCTGAGTTTCATCGTCAATAAGAAGGTCAGAGGGACACAGTAAACCTGACTTCAAGCATCGGAATTTAAAACTAGTGTCACAGGAATGGTTCAAAACATAGACAGTACGAAGAGTCAGTCTTCTTGTACTTAAGTCGGCATTGTGGCTTTTGTATTTAATTCCTATGCAATTCCTGTGTTTCATCGTCCATAAGAAGACTAACTCTTTTTACTGACTATGCTTTGAACCATTCCTGTGACACTAGTTATAGATTCCGATGCTTAACTTTAGGTTTACTGTATCCTTTGGACCTTCTTATTGAAGATGATGCATAGAAATTGCATCGGAATCAAATACAATTGGCAAAATGCCGACTTAAGTACACGAAGACTGACTCTTCTTACTGACTATGTTTTGAACCATTCCTGTGACAGTAGTTACAGATTCCGATGCTTCACCTTAGGTTTACTGTATCCCTCTGACCTTCTTATAGACGATGAAACACAGAAATTGCATCGGAATTAAATAGAAGAGCCACAATGCCGACATAAGTACAAGAAGACTGACAATTCTTACTGACTATGTTTAGAACCATTCCTGTGACACTAGTTATAGATTCCGATGCTTCACTTCAGGTTTACTGTATCCCTTGGACCTTCTTATTGACGATGAAACACAGAAATTGCATCGGAATTAAATACATAAGGCAAAATGCCGACTTAAGTACACGAAGACTGACACTTCTTCCTCTCTATGATTTCAACCATTCCTGTGACACTACTTGTGGATTCCGATGCTTCACTTCAGGTTTACTGTATCCCTCTGACCTTCTTATTGACGATGAAACACAGAAATTGCCTCGGAATTAAATACAAAAGGCACAATGCCAACATAACGACAAGAAGACTGACTCTTCTTACTGACTATGTTTGATCCATTCCTGTGACACTAGTTATAGATTCCGATGCTTCACTCCAGCTTTACTGTATCCCTTGGACATTCTTATTGACGATTAAACACAGAAATTGCATCGGAATTAAATACAAACGGCACAATGCCGACTTAAGTACAAGAAGACTGACTCTTATTACTGACTATGTTTTTAACCATTCCTGTGACACTAGTTATAGATTCCGATGCTTCACTTCTGGTTTACTGTATCCCTTGGACCTTCTTATTGACGATGAAACACAGAAATTGCATCGGAATTAAATAAAAAAGGCAAAATGCCGACTTAAGTACACGGAGACTGACCCTTCTTACTGTCTATGATTTGACCCATTCCTGTGACACTAGTTATAGATTCCGATGCTACACTCCAGGTTTATTGTATCCCTTGGACCTTCTTATTGACGATGAAGGTCAGAGGGATACAGTAAACCTGAAGTGAAGCACCGGAATCTATAATTAGTGTCACAGGAATCGTTCAAAAGAAAAAAAAAAAAGTCAGAAAGAAGAGTCAGTCTTCTTGTCCTTAAGTCGGCATTGTGCCTTTTGTATTTAATTCCGATGCAATTTCTGTGTTTCATCGTCAATAAGAAGGTCCAAGGGATACAATAAACCTGGAGTGTAGCATCGGAATCTATAACTAGTGTCACAGGAATGGGTCAAATCATAGACAGTAAGGAGGGTCAGTCTCCGTGTACTTAAGTCGGCATTTTGCCTTTTTTATTTAATTCCGATGCAATTTCTGTGTTTCATCGTCAATAAGAAGGTCCAAGGGATACAGTAAACCAGAAGTGAAGCATCGGAATCTATAACTAGTGTCACAGGAATGGTTAAAAACATAGTCAGTAATAAGAGTCAGTCTTCTTGTACTTAAGTCGGCATTGTGCCGTTTGTATTTAATTCCGATGCAATTTCTGTGTTTAATCGTCAATAAGAATGTCCAAGGGATACAGTAAAGCTGGAGTGAAGCATCGGAATCTATAACTAGTGTCACAGGAATGGATCAAACATAGTCAGTAAGAAGAGTCAGTCTTCTTGTCGTTATGTTGGCATTGTGCCTTTTGTATTTAATTCCGAGGCAATTTCTGTGTTTCATCGTCAATAAGAAGGTCAGAGGGATACAGTAAACCTGAAGTGAAGCATCGGAATCCACAAGTAGTGTCACAGGAATGGTTGAAATCATAGAGAGGAAGAAGTGTCAGTCTTCGTGTACTTAAGTCGGCATTTTGCCTTTTGTATTTAATTCCGATGCAATTTCTGTGTTTCATCGTCAATAAGAAGGTCCAAGGGATACAGTAAACCTGAAGTGAAGCATCGGAATCTATAACTAGTGTCACAGGAATGGTTCTAAACATAGTCAGTAAGAATTGTCAGTCTTCTTGTACTTATGTCGGCATTGTGGCTCTTCTATTTAATTCCGATGCAATTTCTGTGTTTCATCGTCTATAAGAAGGTCAGAGGGATACAGTAAACCTAAGGTGAAGCATCGGAATCTGTAACTACTGTCACAGGAATGGTTCAAAACATAGTCAGTAAGAAGAGTCAGTCTTCGTGTACTTAAGTCGGCATTTTGCCTATTGTATTTGATTCCGATGCAATTTCTATGCATCATCTTCAATAAGAAGGTCCAAAGGATACAGTAAACCTAAAGTTAAGCATCGGAATCTATAACTAGTGTCACAGGAATGGTTCAAAGCATAGTCAGTAAAAAGAGTTAGTCTTCTTGTACTTAAGTCGGCATTGTGCCTTTTCTATTTAATTCCGATAAAATTTCTGTGTTTCATCGTCAATAAGAAGGTCCAAGGGATACAGTAAACCTGGAGTGAAGCATCGGAATTGATAACTAGTGTCAATGGAATGGTTCAAAACATTGGCAGTAAGAAGAGTCAGTCATCTTGTACTTAAGTCGGCATTGTGCCTTTTGTATTTAATTCCGATGATATTTCTGAAATTCATCGTCAATAAGAAGGTCAGAGGGACACAGTAAACCTGACTTGAAGCATCGGAATCTATAACTAGTGTCACAGGAATGGTTCAAAATATAGACAGTACGAAGAGTCAGTCTTCTTGTACTTAAGTCGGCGTTGTGGCTTTTGTATTTAATTCCTATGCAATTGCTGTGTTTCATCGTCAATAAGACGGTCAGAGGGATACAGTAAACCTGAAGTAAAGCACCGGAATCTATAATTATTGTCACAGGATTGGTTAAAAAAAAAAAAAAAAAGTCAGAAAGAAGAGTCAGTCTTCTTGTCCTTAAGTCAGCATTGTGCCTTTTGTATTTAATTCCGATGTAATTTCTGTGTTTCATCGTCAATAAGAAGGTCCAAGGGATACAATAAAACTGGAGTGTAGCATCGGAATCTATAACTAGTGTCACAGGAATGGTTCAAAACATAGACAGTAAGAAGGGTCAGTCTCCGTGTACTTAAGTCGGCATTTTGCCTTTTTTATTTAATTCCGATGCAATTTCTGTGTTTCATCGTCAATAAGAAGGTCCAAGGGATACAGTAAACCTGAAGTGAAGCATCGGAATCTATAACTAGTGTCACAGGAATGGTTCAAAACATAGTCAGTAATAAGAATCAGTCTTCTTGTACTTAAGTCGGCATTGTGCCTTTTTTTTTTAATTCCGATGCAATTTCTGTGTTTCATCGTCAATAAGAATGTCCAAGGAATACAGTAAAGCTGGAGTGAAGCATCGGAATGTATAACTAGTGTCACAGGAATGGTTCAAAACATAGTCAGTAAGAAGAGTCAGTCTTCTTGTCGTTATGTTGGCATTGTGCCTTTTGTATTTAATTCCGAGGCAATTTTTGTGTTTCATCGTCAATAAAAAGGTCAGAGGGATACAGTAAACCTGGAGTGAAGCACCGGAATCTATAACTAGTGTCACAGTAATGGTTCAAAACATAGACAGTAAGAAGAGTCAGTCTTCTTGTACTTAAGTCGGCATTGTGCCATCTGTATGAAATTCCGATGCAATTTCTGTGTTTCATCGTCAATAAGAAGGTCCAAGGGATACAGTAAACCTGAAGTGAAGCATCGGAATCTATAACTAGTGTCACAGGAATGGTTCAAATCATAGACAGTACGAAGAGTCAGTCTTCTTGTACTTAAGTCGGCATTGTGTATTTTGTATTTAATTCCGATGCAATTCCTGTGTTTCATCGTCAATAAGAAGGTCAGAGGGATACAGTAAACCTGAAGTGAAGCATCGGAATCTATAATTAGTGTCACAGGTATGGTTAAAAAGAAAAATCAGAAAGAAGAGTCTGTCTTCTTGTCCTTAAGTCGGCATTGTGCCTTTTGTATTTAATTCCGATGCAATTTCTGTGCTTCATCGTCAATAAGAAGGTCCAAGGGATACAGTAAACCTGAAGTGAAGCATCAGATTCTATAACTAGTGTCACAGGAATGGTTCAAAACATAGTCAGTAAGAAGAGTCAGTCTTCTTGTTCTTTAGCTGGCATTGTGCCATTTATATTTAATTCCAATGCGATTTCTGTGTTTCATCGTCAATAAAATGGTCAGAGGGATACAGTAAACCTGAAGTGAAGCATCGGAATCCACAATTAGTGTCACAGGAATGGTTCAAAACATAGACAGTAGGAAGAGTCAGTCTTCTTGTACTTAAGTCGGCATTGTGCCTTTTGTATTTAATTCCGATGCAATTTCTGTGTTTCATCGTCAATAAGAAGGTCCAAGGTATACAGTAAACCTGAAGTAAAGCATCGGAATCTATAACTATTGTCACAGGAATGGTTCAAATCATAGACAGTAAGAAGAGTCAGTCTTCTTGTACTTAAGTCGTCATTGTGCCTTTTCTCTTTAATTCCGAAGCAATTTCTGTGTTTCATCGTCTATAAGAAGGTCAGAGGGATACAGTAAACCTAAGGTGAAGCATCGGAATCTATAAGTACTGTCACAGGAATGGTTCTAAACATAGTCAGTAAGAAGAGTCAGTCTTCTAGTACTTCAGTCGGCATTGTGCCTTTTGTATTTAATTCCGATGCAATTTCTGTGTTTCATCGTCAATAAGGAGGTCCAAGGGATACAGTAAACCTGAAGTGAAGCATCGGAATCTATAACTAGTGTCACTGGAATGGTTCAAAATATATACAGTAAGAAGAGTCAGTCTTCTTGTACTTAAGTCGGCATTGTGGCCTTTGTATTTAATTCCGTTGCAATTTCATAGATTCATCCTCAATAAGATGGTCCAAGGGAAACAGTAAACCTGAAGTGAAGCATCGGAATCTATAACTAGTGTCACAGGAATGGTTCCAAACATAGACAGTACGAAGAGTCAGTCTTCTTGTACTTAAGTCTGCATTGTGTCTTTTGTATTTAATTCCGATGCAATTCCTGTGTTTCATCGTCAATAAGAAGGTCAGAGGGATACAGTAAACCTGAAGTGAAGCATCGGAATCTATAATTAGTGTCACAGGAATGGTTCAAAAAAAAAAAAGTCAGAAAGAAGAGTCAGTCTTCTTGTCCTTAAGTCGGCATTGTGCCTTTTGTATTTAATTCCGATGCAATTTCTGTGATTCATCGTCAATAAGATGGTCCAAGGGAAACAGTAAACCTGAAGTGAAGCATCGGAATCTATAACTAGTGTCACAGGAATGGTTCAAAACATAGACAGTACGAAGAGTCAGTCTTCTTGTACTTAAGTCGGCATTGTGTCTTTTGTATTTAATTCCGATGCAATTCCTGTGTTTCATCGTCAATAAGAAGGTCAGAGGGATACAGTAAACCTGAAGTGAAGCATCGGAATCTATAATTAGTGTCACAGCAATGGTTCAAAAAAAAAAAGTCAGAAAGAAGAGTCAGTCTTCTTGTCCTTAAGTCGGCATTGTGCCTTTTGTATTTAATTCCGATGCAATTTCCGTGCTTCATCGTCAATAAGAAGGTCCAAGGGATACAGTAAACCTGAAGTGAAGCATCGGAATCTATAAGTAGTGTCACAGGAATGGTTCAAAACATAGTCAGTAAGCAGAGTCAGTCCTCTGGTACTTAAGTCGTCATTGTGCCTTTTCCATTTAATTCCGATTCAATTTCTGTGTTTCATCGTCAATACAAGGTCCAAGGGATACAGTAAACCTGGAGTGAAGCATCGGAATCTATAACTAGTGTCACAGGAATGGTTCAAAACATAGTCAGTAAGAAGAGTCAGTCTTCTTGTTCTTAAGTTGGCATTGTGCCTTTTATATTTAATTCCAATGCGATTTCTGTGTTTCATCGTCAATAAGAAGGTCAGAGGGATACAGTAAACCTGAAGTGAAGCATCGGAATCCACAACTAGTGTCACAGGAATGGTTCAAAGCATAGACAGTAGGAAGAGTCAGTCTTCTTGTACTTAAGTCGGCATTGTGCCTTTTGTATTTAATTCCGATGCAATTTCTGTGTTTCATCGTCAATAAGAAGGTCCAAGGTATATAGTAAACCTGAAGTAAAGCATCGGAATCTATAACTAGTGTCACAGGAATGGTTCAAATCATAGACAGTAAGGAGAGTCAGTCTTCTTGTACTTAAGTCGTCATTGTGCCTTTTCTATTTATTTCCGAAGCAATTTCTGTGTTTCATCGTCTATAAGAAGGTCAGAGGGATACAGTAAACCTAAGGTGAAGCATCAGAATCTATAACTACTGTCACAGGAATGGTTCAAAACATAGTCAGTAAGAAGAGTCAGTCTTCTTGTACTTCAGTCGGCATTGTGCCTTTTGTATTTAATTCCGATGCAATTCCTATGTTTCATCGTCAATAAGAAGGTCAGAGGGATACAGTAAACCTGAAGTGAAGCATCGGAATCTATCATTAGTGTCACAGGAATGGTTCAAAAAAAAAAAAAGTCAGAAAGAAGAGTCAGTCTTCTTGTCCTTAAGTCGGCATTGTGCCCTTTGTATTTAATTCCGATGCAATTTCCGTGCTTCATCGTCAATAAGAAGGTCCAAGGGATACAGTAAACCTGAAGTGAAGCATCGGAATCTATAAGTAGTGTCACAGGAATGGTTCAAAACATAGTCAGTAAGTAGAGTCAGTCTTCTTGTACTTAAATCGTCATTGTGCCTTTTCCATTTAATTCCGATTCAATTTCTGTGTTTCATCGTCATTACAAGGTCCAAGGGATACAGTAAACCTGGAGTGAAGCATCGGAATCTATAACTAGTGTCACAGGAATGGTTCAAAACATAGTCAGTAAGAAGAGTCAGTCTTCTTGTTCTTAAGTTGGCATTGTGCCTTTTATATTTAATTCCAATGCGATTTCTGTGTTTCATCGTCAATAAGAAGGTCAGAGGGATACAGCAAACCTGAAGTGAAGCATCGGATCCCCAACTAGTGTCACAGGAATGGTTCAAAACATAGACAGTAGGAAGAGTCAGTCTTCTTGTACTTAAGTCGGCATTGTGCCTTTTGTATTTAATTCCGATGCAATTTCTGTGTTTCATCGTCAATACGAAGGTCCAAGGTATATAGTAAACCTGAAGTAAAGCATCGGAATCTATAACTAGTGTGACAGGAATGGTTCAAATCATAGACAGTAAGGAGAGTCAGTCTTCTTGTACTTAAGTCGGCATTGTGCCTTTTGTATTTAATTCCGATGCAATTTCTGTGTTTCATCGTCAATAAGAAGGTCCAAGGTATACAGTAAACCTGAAGTAAAGCATCGGAATCTATAACTATTGTCACAGGAATGGTTCAAATCATAGACAGTAAGAAGAGTCAGTCTTCTTGTACTTAAGTCGTCATTGTGCCTTTTCTCTTTAATTCCGAAGCAATTTCTGTGTTTCATCGTCTATAAGAAGGTCAGAGGGATACAGTAAACCTAAGGTGAAGCATCGGAATCTATAAGTACTGTCACAGGAATGGTTCTAAACATAGTCAGTAAGAAGAGTCAGTCTTCTAGTACTTCAGTCGGCATTGTGCCTTTTGTATTTAATTCCGATGCAATTTCTGTGTTTCATCGTCAATAAGGAGGTCCAAGGGATACAGTAAACCTGAAGTGAAGCATCGGAATCTATAACTAGTGTCACTGGAATGGTTCAAAATATATACAGTAAGAAGAGTCAGTCTTCTTGTACTTAAGTCGGCATTGTGGCCTTTGTATTTAATTCCGATGCAATTTCTGTGATTCATCGTCAATAAGATGGTCCAAGGGAAACAGTAAACCTGAAGTGAAGCATCGGAATCTATAACTAGTGTCACAGGAATGGTTCCAAACATAGACAGTACGAAGAGTCAGTCTTCTTGTACTTAAGTCTGCATTGTGTCTTTTGTATTTAATTCCGATGCAATTCCTGTGTTTCATCGTCAATAAGAAGGTCAGAGGGATACAGTAAACCTGAAGTGAAGCATCGGAATCTATAATTAGTGTCACAGGAATGGTTCAAAAAAAAAAAAAGTCAGAAAGAAGAGTGAGTCTTCTTGTCCTTAAGTCGGCATTGTGCCTTTTGTATTTAATTCCGATGCAATTTCTGTGATTCATCGTCAATAAGATGGTCCAAGGGAAACAGTAAACCTGAAGTGAAGCATCGGAATCTATAACTAGTGTCACAGGAATGGTTCAAAACATAGACAGTACGAAGAGTCAGTCTTCTTGTACTTAAGTCGGCATTGTGTCTTTTGTATTTAATTCCGATGCAATTCCTGTGTTTCATCGTCAATAAGAAGGTCAGAGGGATACAGTAAACCTGAAGTGAAGCATCGGAATCTATAATTAGTGTCACAGCAATGGTTCAAAGAAAAAAAAGTCAGAAAGAAGAGTCAGTCTTCTTGTCCTTAAGTCGGCATTGTGCCTTTTGTATTTAATTCCGATGCAATTTCCGTGCTTCATCGTCAATAAGAAGGTCCAAGGGATACAGTAAACCTGAAGTGAAGCATCGGAATCTATAAGTAGTGTCACAGGAATGGTTCAAAACATAGTCGTTAAGCAGAGTCAGTCTTCTGGTACTTAAGTCGTCATTGTGCCTTTTCCATTTAATTCCGATTCAATTTCTGTGTTTCATCGTCAATACAAGGTCCAAGGGATACAGTAAACCTGGAGTGAAGCATCGGAATCTATAACTAGTGTCACAGGAATGGTTCAAAACATAGTCAGTAAGAAGAGTCAGTCTTCTTGTTCTTAAGTTGGCATTGTGCCTTTTATATTTAATTCCAATGCGATTTCTGTGTTTCATCGTCAATAAGAAGGTCAGAGGGATACAGTAAACCTGGAGTGAAGCACCGGAATCTATAACTAGTGTCACAGTAATGGTTCAAAACATAGACAGTAAGAAGAGTCAGTCTTCTTGTACTCAAGTCGGCATTGTGCCATTTGTATGTAATTCCGATGCAATTTCTGTGTTTCATCGTCAATAAGAAGGTCCAAGGGATACAGTAAACCTGAAGTGAAGCATCGGAATCTATAACTAGTGTCACAGGAATGGTTCAAATCATAGACAGTACGAAGAGTCAGTCTTCTTGTACTTAAGTCGGCATTGTGTATTTTGTATTTAATTCCGATGCAATTCCTGTGTTTCATCGTCAATAAGAAGGTCAGAGGGATACAGTAAACCTGAAGTGAAGCATCGGAATCTATAATTAGTGTCACAGGTATGGTTAAAAAGAAAAATCAGAAAGAAGAGTCAGTCTTCTTGTCCTTAAGTCGGCATTGTGCCTTTTGTATTTAATTCCGATGCAATTTCTGTGCTTCATCGTCAATAAGAAGGTCCAAGGGATACAGTAAACCTGAAGTGAAGCATCAGATTCTATAACTAGTGTCACAGGAATGGTTCAAAACATAGTCAGTAAGAAGAGTCAGTCTTCTTGTTCTTTAGCTGGCATTGTGCCATTTATATTTAATTCCAATGCGATTTCTGTGTTTCATCGTCAATAAAATGGTCAGAGGGATACAGTAAACCTGAAGTGAAGCATCGGAATCCACAATTAGTGTCACAGGAATGGTTCAAAACATAGACAGTAGGAAGAGTCAGTCTTCTTGTACTTAAGTCGGCATTGTGCCTTTTGTATTTAATTCCGATGCAATTTCTGTGTTTCATCGTCAATAAGAAGGTCCAAGGTATACAGTAAACCTGAAGTAAAGCATCGGAATCTATAACTATTGTCACAGGAATGGTTCAAATCATAGACAGTAAGAAGAGTCAGTCTTCTTGTACTTAAGTCGTCATTGTGCCTTTTCTCTTTAATTCCGAAGCAATTTCTGTGTTTCATCGTCTATAAGAAGGTCAGAGGGATACAGTAAACCTAAGGTGAAGCATCGGAATCTATAAGTACTGTCACAGGAATGGTTCTAAACATAGTCAGTAAGAAGAGTCAGTCTTCTAGTACTTCAGTCGGCATTGTGCCTTTTGTATTTAATTCCGATGCAATTTCTGTGTTTCATCGTCAATAAGGAGGTCCAACGGATACAGTAAACCTGAAGTGAAGCATCGGAATCTATAACTAGTGTCACTGGAATGGTTCAAAATATATACAGTAAGAAGAGTCAGTCTTCTTGTACTTAAGTCGGCATTGTGGCCTTTGTATTTAATTCCGTTGCAATTTCATAGATTCATCCTCAATAAGATGGTCCAAGGGAAACAGTAAACCTGAAGTGAAGCATCGGAATCTATAACTAGTGTCACAGGAATGGTTCCAAACATAGACAGTACGAAGAGTCAGTCTTCTTGTACTTAAGTCTGCATTGTGTTTTTTGTATTTAATTCCGATGCAATTCCTGTGTTTCATCGTCAATAAGAAGGTCAGAGGGATACAGTAAACCTGAAGTGAAGCATCGGAATCTATAATTAGTGTCACAGGAATGGTTCAAAAAAAAAAAAGTCAGAAAGAAGAGTCAGTCTTCTTGTCCTTAAGTCGGCATTGTGCCTTTTGTATTTAATTCCGATGCAATTTCTGTGATTCATCGTCAATAAGATGGTCCAAGGGAAACAGTAAACCTGAAGTGAAGCATCGGAATCTATAACTAGTGTCACAGGAATGGTTCAAAACATAGACAGTACGAAGAGTCAGTCTTCTTGTACTTAAGTCGGCATTGTGTCTTTTGTATTTAATTCCGATGCAATTCCTGTGTTTCATCGTCAATAAGAAGGTCAGAGGGATACAGTAAACCTGAAGTGAAGCATCGGAATCTATAATTAGTGTCACAGCAATGGTTCAAAAAAAAAAAAGTCAGAAAGAAGAGTCAGTCTTCTTGTCCTTAAGTCGGCATTGTGCCTTTTGTATTTAATTCCGATGCAATTTCCGTGCTTCATCGTCAATAAGAAGGTCCAAGGGATACAGTAAACCTGAAGTGAAGCATCGGAATCTATAAGTAGTGTCACAGGAATGGTTCAAAACATAGTCAGTAAGCAGAGTCAGTCTTCTGGTACTTAAGTCGTCATTGTGCCTTTTCCATTTAATTCCGATTCAATTTCTGTGTTTCATCGTCAATACAAGGTCCAAGGGATACAGTAAACCTGGAGTGAAGCATCGGAATCTATAACTAGTGTCACAGGAATGGTTCAAAACATAGTCAGTAAGAAGAGTCAGTCTTCTTGTTCTTAAGTTGGCATTGTGCCTTTTATATTTAATTCCAATGCGATTTCTGTGTTTCATCGTCAATAAGAAGGTCAGAGGGATACAGTAAACCTGAAGTGAAGCATCGGAATCCACAACTAGTGTCACAGGAATGGTTCAAAGCATAGACAGTAGGAAGAGTCAGTCTTCTTGTACTTAAGTCGGCATTGTGCCTTTTGTATTTAATTCCGATGCAATTTCTGTGTTTCATCGTCAATAAGAAGGTCCAAGGTATATAGTAAACCTGAAGTAAAGCATCGGAATCTATAACTAGTGTCACAGGAATGGTTCAAATCATAGACAGTAAGGAGAGTCAGTCTTCTTGTACTTAAGTCGTCATTGTGCCTTTTCTATTTATTTCCGAAGCAATTTCTGTGTTTCATCGTCTATAAGAAGGTCAGAGGGATACAGTAAACCTAAGGTGAAGCATCGGAATCTATAACTACTGTCACAGGAATGGTTCAAAACATAGTCAGTAAGAAGAGACAGTCTTCTTGTACTTCAGTCGGCATTGTGCCTTTTGTATTTAATTCCGATGCAATTCCTATGTTTCATCGTCAATAAGAAGGTCAGAGGGATACAGTAAACCTGAAGTGAAGCATCGGAATCTATCATTAGTGTCACAGGAATGGTTCAAAAAAAAAAAAGTCAGAAAGAAGAGTCAGTCTTCTTGTCCTTAAGTCGGCATTGTGCCCTTTGTATTTAATTCCGATGCAATTTCCGTGCTTCATCGTCAATAAGAAGGTCCAAGGGATACAGTAAACCTGAAGTGAAGCATCGGAATCTATAAGTAGTGTCACAGGAATGGTTCAAAACATAGTCAGTAAGTAGAGTCAGTCTTCTTGTACTTAAATCGTCATTGTGCCTTTTCCATTTAATTCCGATTCAATTTCTGTGTTTCATCGTCATTACAAGGTCCAAGGGATACAGTAAACCTGGAGTGAAGCATCGGAATCTATAACTAGTGTCACAGGAATGGTTCAAAACATAGTCAGTAAGAAGAGTCAGTCTTCTTGTTCTTAAGTTGGCATTGTGCCTTTTATATTTAATTCCAATGCGATTTCTGTGTTTCATCGTCAATAAGAAGGTCAGAGGGATACAGCAAACCTGAAGTGAAGCATCGGATCCCCAACTAGTGTCACAGGAATGGTTCAAAACATAGACAGTAGGAAGAGTCAGTCTTCTTGTACTTAAGTCGGCATTGTGCCTTTTGTATTTAATTCCGATGCAATTTCTGTGTTTCATCGTCAATACGAAGGTCCAAGGTATATAGTAAACCTGAAGTAAAGCATCGGAATCTATAACTAGTGTGACAGGAATGGTTCAAATCATAGACAGTAAGGAGAGTCAGTCTTCTTGTACTTAAGTCGGCATTGTGCCTTTTGTATTTAATTCCGATGCAATTTCTGTGTTTCATCGTCAATAAGATGGTCCAAGGTATACAGTAAACCTGAAGTAAAGCATCGGAATCTATAACTATTGTCACAGGAATGGTTCAAATCATAGACAGTAAGAAGAGTCAGTCTTCTTGTACTTAAGTCGTCATTGTGCCTTTTCTCTTTAATTCCGAAGCAATTTCTGTGTTTCATCGTCTATAAGAAGGTCAGAGGGATACAGTAAACCTAAGGTGAAGCATCGGAATCTATAAGTACTGTCACAGGAATGGTTCTAAACATAGTCAGTAAGAAGAGTCAGTCTTCTAGTACTTCAGTCGGCATTGTGCCTTTTGTATTTAATTCCGATGCAATTTCTGTGTTTCATCGTCAATAAGGAGGTCCAAGGGATACAGTAAACCTGAAGTGAAGCATCGGAATCTATAACTAGTGTCACTGGAATGGTTCAAAATATATACAGTAAGAAGAGTCAGTCTTCTTGTACTTAAGTCGGCATTGTGGCCTTTGTAATTAATTCCGATGCAATTTCTGTGATTCATCGTCAATAAGATGGTCCAAGGGAAACAGTAAACCTGAAGTGAAGCATCGGAATCTATAACTAGTGTCACAGGAATGGTTCCAAACATAGACAGTACGAAGAGTCAGTCTTCTTGTACTTAAGTCTGCATTGTGTCTTTTGTATTTAATTCCGATGCAATTCCTGTGTTTCATCGTCAATAAGAAGGTCAGAGGGATACAGTAAACCTGAAGTGAAGCATCGGAATCTATAATTAGTGTCACAGGAATGGTTCAAAAAAAAAAAAGTCAGAAAGAAGAGTCAGTCTTCTTGTCCTTAAGTCGGCATTGTGCCTTTTGTATTTAATTCCGATGCAATTTCTGTGATTCATCGTCAATAAGATGGTCCAAGGGAAACAGTAAACCTGAAGTGAAGCATCGGAATCTATAACTAGTGTCACAGGAATGGTTCAAAACATAGACAGTACGAAGAGTCAGTCTTCTTGTACTTAAGTCGGCATTGTGTCTTTTGTATTTAATTCCGATGCAATTCCTGTGTTTCATCGTCAATAAGAAGGTCAGAGGGATACAGTAAACCTGAAGTGAAGCATCAGAATCTATAATTAGTGTCACAGCAATGGTTCAAAAAAAAAAAAGTCAGAAAGAAGAGTCAGTCTTCTTGTCCTTAAGTCGGCATTGTGCCTTTTGTATTTAATTCCGATGCAATTTCCGTGCTTCATCGTCAATAAGAAGGTCCAAGGGATACAGTAAACCTGAAGTGAAGCATCGGAATCTATAAGTAGTGTCACAGGAATGGTTCAAAACATAGTCAGTAAGCAGAGTCAGTCTTCTGGTACTTAAGTCGTCATTGTGCCTTTTCCATTTAATTCCGATCCAATTTCTGTGTTTCATCGTCAATACAAGGTCCAAGGGATACAGTAAACCTGGAGTGAAGCATCGGAATCTATAACTAGTGTCACAGGAATGGTTCAAAACATAGTCAGTAAGAAGAGTCAGTCTTCTTGTTCTTAAGTTGGCATTGTGCCTTTTATATTTAATTCCAATGCGATTTCTGTGTTTCATCGTCAATAAGAAGGTCAGAGGGATACAGTAAACCTGAAGTGAAGCATCGGAATCCACAACTAGTGTCACAGGAATGGTTCAAAGCATAGACAGTAGGAAGAGTCAGTCTTCTTGTACTTAAGTCGGCATTGTGCCTTTTGTATTTAATTCCGATGCAATTTCTGTGTTTCATCGTCAATAAGAAGGTCCAAGGTATATAGTAAACCTGAAGTAAAGCATCGGAATCTATAACTAGTGTCACAGGAATGGTTCAAATCATAGACAGTAAGGAGAGTCAGTCTTCTTGTACTTAAGTCGTCATTGTGCCTTTTCTATTTATTTCCGAAGCGATTTCTGTGTTTCATCGTCTATAAGAAGGTCAGAGGGATACAGTAAACCTAAGGTGAAGCATCGGAATCTATAACTACTGTCACAGGAATGGTTCAAAACATAGTCAGTAAGAGGAGTCAGTCTTCTTGTACTTCAGTCGGCATTGTGCCTTTTGTATTTAATTCCGATGCAATTCCTATGTTTCATCGTCAATAAGAAGGTCAGAGGGATACAGTAAACCTGAAGTGAAGCATCGGAATCTATCATTAGTGTCACAGGAATGGTTCAAAAAAAAAAAAGTCAGAAAAAAGAGTCAGTCTTCTTGTCCTTAAGTCGGCATTGTGCCCTTTGTATTTAATTCCGATGCAATATCCGTGCTTCATCGTCAATAAGAAGGTCCAAGGGATACAGTAAACCTGAAGTGAAGCATCGGAATCTATAAGTAGTGTCACAGGAATGGTTCAAAACATAGTCAGTAAGTAGAGTCAGTCTTCTTGTACTTAAATCGTCATTGTGCCTTTTCCATTTAATTCCGATTCAATTTCTGTGTTTCATCGTCAATACAAGGTCCAAGGGATACAGTAAACCTGGAGTGAAGCATCGGAATCTATAACTAGTGTCACAGGAATGGTTCAAAACATAGTCAGTAAGAAGAGTCAGTCTTCTTGTTCTTAAGTTGGCATTGTGCCTTTTATATTTAATTCCAATGCGATTTCTGTGTTTCATCGTCAATAAGAAGGTCAGAGGGATACAGTAAACCTGAAGTGAAGCATCGGATCCCCAACTAGTGTCACAGGAATGGTTCAAAACATAGACAGTAGGAAGAGTCAGTCTTCTTGTACTTAAGTCGGCATTGTGCCTTTTGTATTTAATTCCGATGCAATTTCTGTGTTTCATCGTCAATACGAAGGTCCAAGGTATATAGTAAACCTGAAGTAAAGCATCGGAATCTATAACTAGTGTGACAGGAATGGTTCAAATCATAGACAGTAAGGAGAGTCAGTCTTCTTGTACTTAAGTCGTCATTGTGCCTTTTCTATTTATTTCCGAAGCAATTTCTGTGTTTCATGGTCTATAAGAAGGTCAGAGGGATACAGTAAACCTGAGGTGAAGCATCGGAATCTATAACTAATGTCACAGGAATGGTTCAAAACATAGTCAGTAAGAAGAGACAGTCTTCTTGTACTTCAGTCGGCATTGTGCCTTTTGTATTTAATTCCGATGCAATTTCTGTGTTTCATCGTCAACAAGCAGGTCCAAGGGATACAGTAAACCTGGAGTGGAGCATTGGAATCTATAACTAGTGTCACAGGAATGGTTCAAAACATAGACTGTAAGATGACTTAGTCTTCGTGTACTTAAGTCGGCATTTTGCCAATTGTATTTGATTCCGATGCAATTTCTATGTATCATCTTCAATAAGAAGGTCCAAAGGATACAGTAAACCTAAAGTGAAGCATCGGAATCTATAACTAGTGTCACAGGAATGGTTCAAAGCATAGTCAGTAAGAAGAGTCAGTCTTCTTGTACTTAAGTCGGCATTGTGCCTTTTCTATTTAATTCCGATATAATTTCTGTGTTTCATCGTCAATAAGAAGGTCCAAGGGATACAGTAAACCTGGAGTGAAGCATCGGAATCCATAACTAGTGTCACAGGAATGGTTCAAAACATAGACAGTAAGAAGGGTCAGTCTCCGTGTACTTAAGTCGGCATTTTGCCTTTTTTATTTAATTCCGATGCAATTTCTGTGTTTCATCGTCAATAAGAAGGTCCAAAGGATACATTAAACCTGAAGTGAAGCATCGGAATCAATAACTAGTGTCACAGGAATGGTTCAAAACATAGTCAGTAAGAAGAGTCAGTCTTCTTGTACTTAAGTCGGCATTGTGCTTTTCTATTTAATTCCGATGCAATTTCTGTGTTTCACCGTCAATAACAAGGTCCAAGGGATACAGTAAACCTGGAGTGAAGCATCGGAATCTATAACTAGTGTCACAGGAATGGTTCAAAACATAGTCAGTAAGAAGAGTCAGTCTTCTTGTTCTTAAGTTGGCATTGTGCCTTTTATATTTAATTCCAATGCGATTTCTGTGTTTCATCGTCAATAAGAAGGTCAGAGGGATACAGTAAACCTGAAGTGAAGCATCGGAATCCACAACTAGTGTCACAGGAATGGTTCAAAGCATAGACAGTAGGAAGAGTCAGTCTTCTTGTACTTAAGTCGGCATTGTGCCTTTTGTATTTAATTCCGATGCAATTTCTGTGTTTCATCGTCAATAAGAAGGTCCAAGGTATATAGTAAACCTGAAGTAAAGCATCGGAATCTATAACTAGTGTCACAGGAATGGTTCAAATCATAGACAGTAAGGAGAGTCAGTCTTCTTGTACTTAAGTCGTCATTGTGCCTTTTCTATTTATTTCCGAAGCGATTTCTGTGTTTCATCGTCTATAAGAAGGTCAGAGGGATACAGTAAACCTAAGGTGAAGCATCGGAATCTATAACTACTGTCACAGGAATGGTTCAAAACATAGTCAGTAAGAGGAGTCAGTCTTCTTGTACTTCAGTCGGCATTGTGCCTTTTGTATTTAATTCCGATGCAATTCCTATGTTTCATCGTCAATAAGAAGGTCAGAGGGATACAGTAAACCTGAAGTGAAGCATCGGAATCTATCATTAGTGTCACAGGAATGGTTCAAAAAAAAAAAAGTCAGAAAAAAGAGTCAGTCTTCTTGTCCTTAAGTCGGCATTGTGCCCTTTGTATTTAATTCCGATGCAATATCCGTGCTTCATCATCAATAAGAAGGTCCAAGGGATACAGTAAACCTGAAGTGAAGCATCGGAATCTATAAGTAGTGTCACAGGAATGGTTCAAAACATAGTCAGTAAGTAGAGTCAGTCTTCTTGTACTTAAATCGTCATTGTGCCTTTTCCATTTAATTCCGATTCAATTTCTGTGTTTCATCGTCAATACAAGGTCCAAGGGATACAGTAAACCTGGAGTGAAGCATCGGAATCTATAACTAGTGTCACAGGAATGGTTCAAAACATAGTCAGTAAGAAGAGTCAGTCTTCTTGTTCTTAAGTTGGCATTGTGCCTTTTATATTTAATTCCAATGCGATTTCTGTGTTTCATCGTCAATAAGAAGGTCAGAGGGATACAGTAAACCTGAAGTGAAGCATCGGATCCCCAACTAGTGTCACAGGAATGGTTCAAAACATAGACAGTAGGAAGAGTCAGTCTTCTTGTACTTAAGTCGGCATTGTGCCTTTTGTATTTAATTCCGATGCAATTTCTGTGTTTCATCGTCAATACGAAGGTCCAAGGTATATAGTAAACCTGAAGTAAAGCATCGGAATCTATAACTAGTGTGACAGGAATGGTTCAAATCATAGACAGTAAGGAGAGTCAGTCTTCTTGTACTTAAGTCGTCATTGTGCCTTTTCTATTTATTTCCGAAGCAATTTCTGTGTTTCATGGTCTATAAGAAGGTCAGAGGGATACAGTAAACCTGAGGTGAAGCATCGGAATCTATAACTAATGTCACAGGAATGGTTCAAAACATAGTCAGTAAGAAGAGACAGTCTTCTTGTACTTCAGTCGGCATTGTGCCTTTTGTATTTAATTCCGATGCAATTTCTGTGTTTCATCGTCAACAAGCAGGTCCAAGGGATACAGTAAACCTGGAGTGGAGCATTGGAATCTATAACTAGTGTCACAGGAATGGTTCAAAACATAGACTGTAAGATGACTTAGTCTTCGTGTACTTAAGTCGGCATTTTGCCAATTGTATTTGATTCCGATGCAATTTCTATGTATCATCTTCAATAAGAAGGTCCAAAGGATACAGTAAACCTAAAGTGAAGCATCGGAATCTATAACTAGTGTCACAGGAATGGTTCAAAGCATAGTCAGTAAGAAGAGTCAGTCTTCTTGTACTTAAGTCGGCATTGTGCCTTTTCTATTTAATTCCGATATAATTTCTGTGTTTCATCGTCAATAAGAAGGTCCAAGGGATACAGTAAACCTGGAGTGAAGCATCGGAATCCATAACTAGTGTCACAGGAATGGTTCAAAACATAGACAGTAAGAAGGGTCAGTCTCCGTGTACTTAAGTCGGCATTTTGCCTTTTTTATTTAATTCCGATGCAATTTCTGTGTTTCATCGTCAATAAGAAGGTCCAAAGGATACATTAAACCTGAAGTGAAGCATCGGAATCAATAACTAGTGTCACAGGAATGGTTCAAAACATAGTCAGTAAGAAGAGTCAGTCTTCTTGTACTTAAGTCGGCATTGTGCTTTTCTATTTAATTCCGATGCAATTTCTGTGTTTCACCGTCAATAACAAGGTCCAAGGGATACAGTAAACCTGGAGTGAAGCATCGGAATCCATAACTGGTGTCACAGGAATGGTTCAAAACATAGTCAGTAAAAAGAGTCATTCTTCTTGTCCTTAAGTTGGCATTGTGCCTTTTGTATTTAATTCCGATGCAATTTCTGTGTTTCATCGACAATAAGAAGGTCAGAGGGATTTAGTAAATCTGAAGTGAAGCATCGGAATCCACAACTAGTGTCACAGGAATGGTTCAAAGCATAGACAGTAGGAAGAGTCAGTCTTCTTGTACTTAAGTCGGCATTGTGCCTTTTGTATTTAATTCCGATGCAATTTCTGTGTTTCATCGTCAATAAGAAGGTCCAAGGTATATAGTAAACCTGAAGTAAAGCATCGGAATCTATAACTAGTGTCACAGGAATGGTTCAAATCATAGACAGTAAGGAGAGTCAGTCTTCTTGTACTTAAGTCGTCATTGTGCCTTTTCTATTTATTTCCGAAGCGATTTCTGTGTTTCATCGTCTATAAGAAGGTCAGAGGGATACAGTAAACCTAAGGTGAAGCATCGGAATCTATAACTACTGTCACAGGAATGGTTCAAAACATAGTCAGTAAGAGGAGTCAGTCTTCTTGTACTTCAGTCGGCATTGTGCCTTTTGTATTTAATTCCGATGCAATTCCTATGTTTCATCGTCAATAAGAAGGTCAGAGGGATACAGTAAACCTGAAGTGAAGCATCGGAATCTATCATTAGTGTCACAGGAATGGTTCAAAAAAAAAAAAAGTCAGAAAAAAGAGTCAGTCTTCTTGTCCTTAAGTCGGCATTGTGCCCTTTGTATTTAATTCCGATGCAATATCCGTGCTTCATCGTCAATAAGAAGGTCCAAGGGATACAGTAAACCTGAAGTGAAGCATCGGAATCTATAAGTAGTGTCACAGGAATGGTTCAAAACATAGTCAGTAAGTAGAGTCAGTCTTCTTGTACTTAAATCGTCATTGTGCCTTTTCCATTTAATTCCGATTCAATTTCTGTGTTTCATCGTCAATACAAGGTCCAAGGGATACAGTAAACCTGGAGTGAAGCATCGGAATCTATAACTAGTGTCACAGGAATGGTTCAAAACATAGTCAGTAAGAAGAGTCAGTCTTCTTGTTCTTAAGTTGGCATTGTGCCTTTTATATTTAATTCCAATGCGATTTCTGTGTTTCATCGTCAATAAGAAGGTCAGAGGGATACAGTAAACCTGAAGTGAAGCATCGGATCCCCAACTAGTGTCACAGGAATGGTTCAAAACATAGACAGTAGGAAGAGTCAGTCTTCTTGTACTTAAGTCGGCATTGTGCCTTTTGTATTTAATTCCGATGCAATTTCTGTGTTTCATCGTCAATACGAAGGTCCAAGGTATATAGTAAACCTGAAGTAAAGCATCGGAATCTATAACTAGTGTGACAGGAATGGTTCAAATCATAGACAGTAAGGAGAGTCAGTCTTCTTGTACTTAAGTCGTCATTGTGCCTTTTCTATTTATTTCCGAAGCAATTTCTGTGTTTCATGGTCTATAAGAAGGTCAGAGGGATACAGTAAACCTGAGGTGAAGCATCGGAATCTATAACTAATGTCACAGGAATGGTTCAAAACATAGTCAGTAAGAAGAGACAGTCTTCTTGTACTTCAGTCGGCATTGTGCCTTTTGTATTTAATTCCGATGCAATTTCTGTGTTTCATCGTCAACAAGCAGGTCCAAGGGATACAGTAAACCTGGAGTGGAGCATTGGAATCTATAACTAGTGTCACAGGAATGGTTCAAAACATAGACTGTAAGATGACTTAGTCTTCGTGTACTTAAGTCGGCATTTTGCCAATTGTATTTGATTCCGATGCAATTTCTATGTATCATCTTCAATAAGAAGGTCCAAAGGATACAGTAAACCTAAAGTGAAGCATCGGAATCTATAACTAGTGTCACAGGAATGGTTCAAAGCATAGTCAGTAAGAAGAGTCAGTCTTCTTGTACTTAAGTCGGCATTGTGCCTTTTCTATTTAATTCCGATATAATTTCTGTGTTTCATCGTCAATAAGAAGGTCCAAGGGATACAGTAAACCTGGAGTGAAGCATCGGAATCCATAACTAGTGTCACAGGAATGGTTCAAAACATAGACAGTAAGAAGGGTCAGTCTCCGTGTACTTAAGTCGGCATTTTGCCTTTTTTATTTAATTCCGATGCAATTTCTGTGTTTCATCGTCAATAAGAAGGTCCAAAGGATACATTAAACCTGAAGTGAAGCATCGGAATCAATAACTAGTGTCACAGGAATGGTTCAAAACATAGTCAGTAAGAAGAGTCAGTCTTCTTGTACTTAAGTCGGCATTGTGCTTTTCTATTTAATTCCGATGCAATTTCTGTGTTTCACCGTCAATAACAAGGTCCAAGGGATACAGTAAACCTGGAGTGAAGCATCGGAATCCATAACTGGTGTCACAGGAATGGTTCAAAACATAGTCAGTAAAAAGAGTCATTCCTCTTGTCCTTAAGTTGGCATTGTGCCTTTTGTATTTAATTCCGATGCAATTTCTGTGTTTCATCGACAATAAGAAGGTCAGAGGGATTTAGTAAATCTGAAGTGAAGCATCGGAATCCACAACTAGTGTCACAGGAATGGTTCAAAACATAGACTGTAGGAAGAGTCAGTCTTCTTGTACTTAAGTCGGCATTGTGCCTTTTGTATTTAATTCCGATGCAATTTCTGTGTTTCATCGTCAATAAGTTGGTCCAAGGTATACAGTAAACCTGAAGTAAAGCATCGGAATCTACAAATAGTGTCACAGGAATGGTTCAAACTATAATCAGTAAGAAGAGTCAGTCTTCTTGTACTTAAGTCGGCATTGTGCCTTTTGTATTTAATTCCGATGCAATTTCTGTGTTTCATCGTCAATAAGAAGGTCCAAGGGATACAGTAAACCTGGAGTGAAGCATTGGAATCTATAACTAGTGTCACAGGAATAGTTCAAATCATAGACAGTAAGAAGAGTCAGTCTCCTTGTACTTATGTCGGCATTGTGCCTTTTCTATTTAATTCCGAAGCAATTTCTGTGTTTCATCGTCAATAAGAAGGTCAGAGGGAAACAGTAAACCTGAGGTGAAGCATCGGAATCTATAACTAGTGTCACAGGAATGGTTCAAACTATAATCAGCAAGAAGAGACAGTCTTCTTGTACTAAAGTCGGCATTGTGCCTTTTCTATTTAATTCCGATGCAATTTCTGTGTCTCATTGTCTATAAGAAGTTCCAAGGGATACAGTAAAACTGGAGTGAAGCATCGGAATCTATAACTAGTGTCAATGGAATGGTTCAAAACATAGACAGTAAGAAGAGTCAGTCTTCTTGTACTTAAGTCGGCAATGTGCCTTTTGTATTTAATTCCGATGCTATTTCTGAGTTTCATCGTCAATAAGAAGGTCAGAGGGACACAGTTAACCTGACGTGAAGCATCGGAATCTATAACTAGTGTCACAGGAAAGGTTCAAAACATAGTCAGTAAGAAGAGTCAGTCTTCTTGTCCTTAAGTCGGCGTTGTGCCTTTTGTATCTAATTCCGATGCAGTTTCTGTGTTTCATCGTCAATATAAATGTCCCAGGGATACAGTAAACCTGAAGTGAAGCATCAGAATCTATAACTAGTATCACAGGAATGGTTCAAATCATTGTCAATAAGAAGAGTCGGTCTTCATATACTTATGTTGGCATTGTGTCTTTTGTATTTAATTCCGATGCAATTTCTGTGTTTCATCGTCAATAACAAGGTCCAAGGGATACAGTAAACCGGGAGTGAAGCATCGGAATCCATAACTAGTGTCACAGGAATGGTTCAAAACATAGTCAGTAAGAAGAGTCAGTCTTCTTGTCCTTAAGTTGGCATTGTGAATTTTCTATTTAATTCCGATGCAATTTCTGTGTTTCATCGTCAATATGAAGGTCAGAGGGATTTAGTAAACCTGACGTCAAGCGTCGGAATCTATAACTAGTGTCACAGGAATGGTTCAAAGCATAGCCAGTAAGAAGAGTCAGTCTTTTTGTACTAAAGTCGGCATTGTGCCTTTTCTATTTATTTCCGATGCAATTTCTGTGTTTCATCGTCAATTAGAAGGTCCAAGGATACAGTAAACCTGGAGTGAAGCATCGGAATCTATAACTAGTGTCAATGGAATGGTTCAAAACATAGACAGTAAGAAGAGTCAATCTTCTTGTCCTTAAGCCGGCATTATGCCTTTTGTATCTAATTCCGATGCTATTTCGGTGTTTCATCGTCAATAAGAATGTCCAAGGGATACAGTAAACCTGAAGTGAAGCATCAGAATCTATTAATAGTATCACAGGAATGGTTCAAATCATTGTCAATAGGAAGAGTCGGTCTTCATTTACTTAAGTCGGCATTGTGCCTTTTGTATTTAAATCCGATGCAATTTCTGTGTTTTATCGTTAATAAGAAGGTACAAGGGATACAGTAAACCTGAAGAGAAGCGTCGGAATCCATAACTAGTGTCACCGGAATGGTTCAAAACATAGTCAGTAAAAAGAGTCATTCTTCTTGTCCTTAAGTTGGCATTGTGCCTTTTGTATTTAATTCCGATGCAATTTCTGTGTTTCATCGACAATAAGAAGGTCAGAGGGATTTAGTAAATCTGAAGTGAAGCATCGGAATCCACAACTAGTGTCACAGGAATGGTTCAAAACATAGACTGTAGGAAGAGTCAGTCTTCTTGTACTTAAGTCGGCATTGTGCCTTTTGTATTTAATTCCGATGCAATTTCTGTGTTTCATCGTCAATAAGTTGGTCCAAGGTATACAGTAAACCTGAAGTAAAGCATCGGAATCTACAAATAGTGTCACAGGAATGGTTCAAACTATAATCAGTAAGAAGAGTCAGTCTTCTTGTACTTAAGTCGGCATTGTGCCTTTTGTATTTAATTCCGATGCAATTTCTGTGTTTCATCGTCAATAAGAAGGTCCAAGGGATACAGTAAACCTGGAGTGAAGCATTGGAATCTATAACTAGTGTCACAGGAATAGTTCAAATCATAGACAGTAAGAAGAGTCAGTCTTCTTGTACTTATGTCGGCATTGTGCCTTTTCTATTTAATTCCGAAGCAATTTCTGTGTTTCATCGTCAATAAGAAGGTCAGAGGGAAACAGTAAACCTGAGGTGAAGCATCGGAATCTATAACTAGTGTCACAGGAATGGTTCAAACTATAATCAGCAAGAAGAGACAGTCTTCTTGTACTAAAGTCGGCATTGTGCCTTTTCTATTTAATTCCGATGCAATTTCTGTGTCTCATTGTCTATAAGAAGTTCCAAGGGATACAGTAAAACTGGAGTGAAGCATCGGAATCTATAACTAGTGTCAATGGAATGGTTCAAAACATAGACAGTAAGAAGAGTCAGTCTTCTTGTACTTAAGTCGGCAATGTGCCTTTTGTATTTAATTCCGATGCTATTTCTGAGTTTCATCGTCAATAAGAAGGTCAGAGGGACACAGTTAACCTGACGTGAAGCATCGGAATCTATAACTAGTGTCACAGGAAAGGTTCAAAACATAGTCAGTAAGAAGAGTCAGTCTTCTTGTCCTTAAGTCGGCGTTGTGCCTTTTGTATCTAATTCCGATGCAGTTTCTGTGTTTCATCGTCAATATAAATGTCCCAGGGATACAGTAAACCTGAAGTGAAGCATCAGAATCTATAACTAGTATCACAGGAATGGTTCAAATCATTGTCAATAAGAAGAGTCGGTCTCCATATACTTATGTTGGCATTGTGTCTTTTGTATTTAATTCCGATGCAATTTCTGTGTTTCATCGTCAATAACAAGGTCCAAGGGATACAGTAAACCGGGAGTGAAGCATCGGAATCCATAACTAGTGTCACAGGAATGGTTCAAAACATAGTCAGTAAGAAGAGTCAGTCTTCTTGTCCTTAAGTTGGCATTGTGAATTTTCTATTTAATTCCGATGCAATTTCTGTGTTTCATCGTCAATATGAAGGTCAGAGGGATTTAGTAAACCTGACGTCAAGCATCGGAATCTATAACTAGTGTCACAGGAATGGTTCAAAACATAGACAATAAGAAGAGTCAGTCTTCTTGTACTTAAGTCGGCAATGTGCATTTTCTATTTAATTCCGAAGCAATTTCTGTGTTTCATCGTCAATAAGAACGTCAGAGGGATACAGTAAACCTGAGATGAAGCATCGGAATCTATAACTACTGTCACAGGAATGGTTCAAAACATAGTCAGTAAGAAGAGTCAGTCTTCGTGTACTTAAGTCAGCATTGTGCCTTTTGTATTTAATTCCGATGCAATTTCTGTGTTTCATCGTCAATAAGCAGTTCCAAGGGTACAGTAAACCTGGAGTGGAGCATCGGAATCTATAACTAGTGTCACAGGAATGGTTCAAAACATAGACAGTAAGAAGAGTTAGTCTTCTTGTACTTAAGTCGGCATTTTGCCCTTTGTATTTAATTCCGATGCAATTTCTGTGTTTCATCTTCAATAAGAAGGTCCAAGGGATACAGTAAACCTGAAGTGAAGCATCGGAATCTATAACTAGTGTCACAGGAATGGTTCAAAGCATAGCCAGTAAGAAGAGTCAGTCTTTTTGTAGTAAAGTCGGCATTGTGCCTTTTCTATTTATTTCCGATGCAATTTCTGTGTTTCATCGTCAATTAGAAGGTCCAAGGATACAGTAAACCTGGAGTGAAGCATCGGAATCTATAACTAGTGTCAATGGAATGGTTCAAAACATAGACAGTAAGCAGAGTCAATCTTCTTGTCCTTAAGCCGGCATTATGCCTTTTGTATCTAATTCCGATGCTATTTCGGTGTTTCATCGTCAATAAGAATGTCCAAGGGATACAGTAAACCTGAAGTGAAGCATCAGAATCTATTAATAGTATCACAGGAATGGTTCAAATCATTGTCAATAGGAAGAGTCGGTCTTCATTTACTTAAGTCGGCATTGTGCCTTTTGTATTTAAATCCGATGCAATTTCTGTGTTTTATCGTTAATAAGAAGGTACAAGGGATACAGTAAACCTGAAGAGAAGCGTCGGAATCCATAACTAGTGTCACCGGAATGGTTCAAAACATAGCCAGTAAGAAGAGTCAGTCTTTTTGTACTAAAGTCGGCATCGTGCCTTTTGTATTTAATTCCAATGCAATTTCTGTGTTTCATCGTCAATAAGAAGGTCAGAGGGATACAGTAAACCTGAAGTGAAGCATCGGAATATAAAACTAGTGTCACTGGAATGGTTCAAAACATAGTCAGTAGGAAGAGTCAGTCGTCTTGTACTTAAGTCGGCTTTGTGCCTTTTGTATTTAATTCCGATGCAATTTCTGTGTTTCATCGTCAATAAGAATGTCCAAGGGATACAGTAAACCTGAAGTGAAGCATCAGATTCCATTACTAGTATCACAGGAATGGTTCAAATCATTGTCAATTAGAAGAGTCGGTCTTCATTTACTTAAGTCGGCATTGTGCCTTTTGTATTTAATTCCGATGCAATTTCTGTGTTTAATCGTCAATAAGAAGGTACAAGGGATACAGTAAACCTGAAGAGAAGCGTCGGAATCCTTAACTAGTGTCACAGGAATGGTTAAAAACATAGACAGTAGGAAGAGTCAGTGTTCTTGTACTTAAGTCGGCATTGTGCCTTTTCTATTTAATTCCGATGCAATTTCTGTGTTTCATCGTCAATAAGAAGGTCAGAGTGATACAGTAAACCTGAAGTGAAACATCGGAATCCGAAACTAGTGTCACAGGAAAGGTTCAAAACATAGTCAGTAGGAAGAGTCAGTCTTCTTGTACTTAAGTCGGCATTGTACTTTTTGTATTTAATTCCGATGCAATTTCTGTCTTTCATCGTCAATAACAAGGTCCAAGGGATACAGTAAACCGGGAGTGAAGCATCGGAATCCATAACTAGAGTCACAGGAATGGTTCAAAACATAGTCAGTAAGAAGAGTCAGTCTTCTTGTCCTTAAGTTGGCATTGTGAATTTCTATTTAATTCCGATGCAATTTCTGTGTTTCATCGTCAATATGAAGGTCGGAGGGATTTAGTAAACCTGACGTCAAGCATCGGAATCTATAACTAGTGTCACAGGAATGGTTCAAAACATAGACAGTAAGAAGAGTCAGTCTTCTTGTACTTAAGTCGGCATTGTGCCTTTTCTATTTAATTCCGAAGCAATTTCTGTGTTTCATCGTCAATAAGAACGTCAGAGGGATACAGTAAACCTGAGATGAAGCATCGGAATCTATAACTACTGTCACAGGAATGGTTCAAAACATAGTCAGTAAGAAGAGTCAGTCTTCTTGTACTTAAGTCAGCATTGTGCCTTTTGTATTTAATTCCGATGCAATTTCTGTGTTTCATTGTCAATAAGCAGTTCCAAGGGTACAGTAAACCTGGAGTGGAGCATCGGAATCTATAACTAGTGTCACAGGAATGGTTCAAAACATAGACAGTAAGAAGAGTTAGTCTTCGTGTACTTATGTCGGCATTTTGCCCTTTGTATTTAATTCCGATGCAATTTCTGTGTTTCATCTTCAATAAGAAGGTCCAAGGGATACAGTAAACCTGAAGTGAAGCATCTGAATCTATAACTAGTGTCACAGGAATGGTTCAAAGCATAGCCAGTAAGAAGAGTCAGTCTTTTTGTACTAAAGTCGGCATTGTGCCTTTTCTATTTATTTCCGATGCAATTTCTGTGTTTCATCGTCAATTAGAAGGTCCAAGGATACAGTAAACCTGGAGTAAAGCATCGGAATATAAAACTAGTGTCACTGGAATGGTTCAAAACATAGTCAGTAGGAAGAGTCAGTCGTCTTGTACTTAAGTCGGCTTTGTGCCTTTTGTATTTAATTCCGATGCAATTTCTGTGTTTCATCGTCAATAAGAATGTCCAAGGGATACAGTAAACCTGAAGAGAAGCGTCGGAATCCATAACTAGTGTCACCGGAATGGTTCAAAACATAGCCAGTAAGAAGAGTCAGTCTTTTTGTACTAAAGTCGGCATCGTGCCTTTTGTATTTAATTCCGATGCAATTTCTGTGTTTCATCGTCAATAAGAAGGTCAGAGGGATACAGTAAACCTGAAGTGAAGCATCGGAATATAAAACTAGTGTCACTGGAATGGTTCAAAACATAGTCAGTAGGAAGAGTCAGTCTTCTTGTACTTAAGTCGGCTTTGTGCCTTTTGTATTTAATTCCGATGCAATTTGTGTGTTTCATCGTCAATAAGAATGTCCAAGGGATACAGTAAACCTGAAGTGAAGCATCAGAATCTATTACTAGTATCACAGGAATGGTTCAAATCATTGTCAATAAGAAGAGTCGGTCTTCATTTACTTAAGTCGGCATTGTGCCTTTTGTATTTAATTCCGATGCAATTTCTGTGTTTAATCGTCAATAAGAAAGTACAAGGGATACAGTAAGCCTGAAGAGAAGCGTCGGAATCCTTAACTAGTGTCACAGGAATGGTTAAAAACATAGACAGTAGGAAGAGTCAGTGTTCTTGTACTTAAGTCGGCATTGTGCCTTTTGTATTTAATTCCGATGCAATTTCTGTGTTTCATCGTCAATAAGAAGGTCAGAGGGATACAGTAAACCTGAAGTGAAGCATCGGAATCTATAACTAGTGTCACTTGAATGGTTCAAAGCATAGTCAGTAAGAAGAGTCAGTCTTCTTGTACTTAAGTCGGCATTGTGGCTTTTGTATTTAATTCCGATGCAATCTCTGTGCTTAATCGTCAATAAGAAGGTCAGAGGGATACAGTAAACCTGAAGTGAAGCATCGGAATATAAAACTAGTGTCACTGGAATGGTTCAAAGCATAGTCAGTAGGAAGAGTCAGTCGTCTTGTACTTAAGTCGGCATTGTGCCTTTTGTATTTAATTCCGATGCAATTTCTGTGTTTCATCGTCAATAAGAATGTCCTAGGCATACAGTAATTCTGAAGAGAAGAATCGGAATCTATAACTAGTATCACAGGAATGCTTCAACTCATTGTCAATAAGAAGAGTCGGTCTTCATGTACTGAAGTCCGCATTGGGCCTTTTGTATTTAATTCCGAAGCAATATCTGTGTTTCATCGTCAATAAGAAGGTACAAGGGATACAGTAAACCTGAAGTGAAGCGTGGAATCTATAACTAGTGTCACAGGAAAGTTTAAAAACATAGACAGTAGGATGAGTCAGTGTTTTTGTACTTAAGTCGGCATTGTGCGTTTTGTATTTAATTCCGATGCAATTTCTGTGTTTCATCGTCATTATGAAGGTCAGAGGGATACAGTAAACCAGAAGTGAAGCATCGGAATCTATAACTAGTGTCACAGGAATGGTTCAAATCATAGACAGTAGGAAGAGCAATCTTCTTGTACTTAAGTCGGCATTGTGCCTTTTGTATTTAATTCCGATGCAATTTCTATGTTTCATCGTCAATACGAAGGTCGGAGGGATACAGTAAACCTGACGTGAAGCATCGGAATTCAAAACTAGTGTCACAGGCAACGTTCAAACATAGACAGTAAGAATATTCAGTCTTCTTGTACGTAAGTCGGCATTGTGCCTTTTGTATTTAATTCCGATGCGATTTCTGTGTTTCATCGTCAATAAGAAGATCCAAGGTATACAGCAAACCTGAATTGAAGCATCGCAATGTATAACTAGCGTCACAGGAATGGTTAAAAGCATAGTCAGTAAGATGAGTCAGTCATCTTGTATTTAGTCGGCATTGTGCCTTTTCTATTTAATTCCGATGCAATTTCTGTGTTTCATCGTCAATAGGAAGGTCCAAGGGATACAGAATACCTAGAGTGAAGCATCGGATTCCATCACTAGTGTCACAGGAATGGTTCAAAACATAGACAGTAAGAAGAGTCAGTCATCGTGCACTTAAGTCGGCATTTTGCGTTTGTATTTATTTCCGATGCAATTTCTGTGATTCATCGACAATAAGAAGGTCCAAGGGATACAGTAAACCAGAAGTGAAGCATCGCAATCTATAACTTGTGTCACAGGAATGGTTCAAAACATAGTCAGTATGAAAAGTCAGTCTTCTTGTACTTAAGTCTGCATTGTGCCTTTTGTATTTAATTCCGATGCCATATCTGTGTTTCATCATCAATAAGAAAGTCAGAGGGATACAGTAAAATTGAAGTGAAGCATCGAAATATAAAACTAGTGTCACTGGATCGGTTCTAAACATAGTCAGTAGGAAGAGTCAGTCTTCTTGTACTTAAGTCGGCATTGTGCCTTTTGTATTTAATTCCGATGCAATTTCTGTGTTTCATCGTCAATAAGAATGTCCAAGGGATACAGTAATTCTGAAGAGAAGCATCGGAATCTATAACTAGTATCACAGGAATGCCTCAACTCATTGTCAATAAGAAGAGTCGGTCTTCATGTACTGAAGTCGGCATTGTGCCTTTTGTATTTAATTCCGAAGCAATATCTGTGTTTCATCGTTAATAAGTAGGTACAAGGGATACAGTAAACCTGAAGTGAAGCGTCGGAATCTATAACTAGTGTCACAGGAAAGTTTAAAAACATAGACAGTAGGATGAGTCAGTGTTCTTGTCCTTAAGTCGGCATTGTGCCTCTTGTATCTAATTCCGATGCTATTTCTGTGTTTCATCGTCAATAAGAATGTCCAAGGGATACAGTAAACCTGAAGTGAAGCATCAGAATCTATTACTAGTGTCACAGGAATGGTTCAAATCATTGTCAATAAGAAGAGACAGTCTTCATTTACTTAAGTCGGCATTGTGCCTTTTGTCTTTCATTCCGATGCAATTTCTGTGTTTTATCGTCAATAAGAAGGTTCAAGGGATACAGTATACCTGAAGAGAAGCGTCGGAATCCATAACTAGTGTCACAGGAATGGTGAAAAACATAGACAGTAGGAAGAGTCAGTGTTCTTGTACTTAAGTCTGCATTGTGCCTTTTGTATTTAATTCCGATGCCATATCTGTGTTTCATCGTCAATAAGAAAGTCAGAGGGATACAGTAAACCCGAGGTGAAGCATCGAAATATAAAACTAGTGTCACTGGAACGGTTCAAAACATAGTCAGTAGGAAGAGTCAGTCTTCTAGTCCATAAGTCGGCATTGTGCCTTTTGTATTTAATTCCGATGCAATTTCTGTGTTTCATCGACAATATGGTCAGAGGGATACAGTAAATCTAAGGTGAAGCATCGGAATCTATAACTAGTGTCACAGGAATGGTTCAAAACATAGACAGTAGGAAGAGCAGTCTTCTTGTACTTAAGTCGGCATTGTGCCTTTTGTATTTAATTCCGATGCAATTTCTGTGTTTCATCGTCAATAAGAAGGTCAGAGGGATACAGTAAACCTGAAGTGAAGCATCGTAATCTATAACTTGTGTCACAGGAATGGTTCAAAACATAGTCAGTATGAAAAGTCAGTCTTCTTGTACTTAAGTCAGCATTGTGCCCTTTGTATTTAATTCCGATGCCATATATGTGTTTCATCGTCACTAAGAAAGTCAGAGGGATACAGTAAACCTGAAGTGAAGCATCGAAATATAAAATTAGTGTCACTGGAATGGTTCTAAGCATTGTCAGTAGGAAGAGTCAGTCTTCTTGTACTTAAGTCGGCATTGTGCCTTTTGTATTTAATTCCGATGCAATTTCTGTGTTTCATCGTCAATAAGAAGGTCAGAGGGATACAGTAAACCTGAAGTGAAGCATCGGAATATAAAACTAGCGTCACTGGAATGGTTCAAAACATAGTCAGTAGGAAGAGTCAGTCTTCTTGTACTTAAGTCGGCATTGTGCCTTTTGTATTTAATTCCGATGCAATTTCTGTGTTTCATCGTCAATAAGAATGTCCAAGGGATACAGTAATTCTGAAGAGACGAATCGGAATCTATAACTAGTATCACAGGAATGCTTCAACTCATTGTCAATAAGAAGAGTCGGTCTTCATGTACTGAAGTCGGCATTGTGCCTTCTGTATTTAATTCCGAAGCAATATCTGTGTTTCATCGTCAATAAGAAGGTACAAGGGATACAGTAAACCTGAAGTGAAGCGTCGGAATCTATAACTAGTGTCACAGGAAAGTTTAAAAACATAGACAGTAGGATGAGTCAGTGTTCTTGTACTTAAGACGGCATTGTGCGTTTTGTATTTAATTCCGATGCAATTTCTGTGTTTCATCGTCATTAAGAAGGTCAGAGGGATACAGTAAACCAGAAGTGAAGCATCGGAATCTATAACTAGTGTCACAGGAATGGTTCAAAACATAGTCAGTAAGAAGAGTCAGTCTTCTAGTTCTTAAGTCGGCATTGTGCCTTTTGTATTTAGTTCCGGTGCAATTTCTGTGTTTCATCGACAATAAGGTCAGAGGGGTACAGTAAACCTAAGGTGAAGCATCGGAATCTATAACTAGTGTCACAGGAATGGTTCAAAACATAGACAGTAGGAAGAGCAGTCTTCTCGTACTTAAGTCGGCATTGTGCCTTTTGTATTTAATTCCGATGCAATTTCTGTGTTTCATCGTCAATATGAAGGTCGGAGGGATACAGTAAACCTGACGTGAAGCATCGGAATCCAAAACTAGTGTCACAGGCATCGTTCAAAACATAGAGAGTAAGAATATTCAGTCTTCATGTACGTAAGTCGGCATTGTGCCTTTTGTATTTAATTCCGATGCGATTTCTGTGTTTCATCGTCAATAAGAAGGTCCAAGGTATACAGCAAACCTGAAGTGAAGCATCGCAATGTATAACTAGTGTCACAGGAATGGTTCAAAGCATTGTCAGTAAGAAGAGTCAGTCATCGTGTACTTAAGTCAGCATTTTGCCTTTTGCATTTAATTCCGATGCAATTTCTGTGTTTCATCGACAATAAGAAGATCCAAGGGATACAGTAAACCTGAAGTGAAGCATCGGAATCTATAACTTGTGTCACAGGAATGGTTCAAAACATAGTCTGTATGAAAAGTCAGTCTTCTTGTACTTAAGTCGGCATTGTGCCTTTTGTATTTAATTCCGATGCAATTTCTGTGTTTCATCGTCAATAAGAAAGTCAGAGGGATACAGTAAACCTGAAGTGAAGCATCGAAATATAAAACTAGTGTCACTGGAATGGTTCAAAACATAGTCAGTAGGGAGAGTCAGTCTTCTTGTACTTAAGTCTACATTGTGCCTTTTGTATTTAATTCCGATGCAATTTCTGTGTTTCATCGTCAATAAGAATGTCCAAGGGATACAGTAATTCTGAAGAGAGCATCAGAATCTATAGCTAGTATCACAGGAATGCTTCAACTCATTGTCAATAAGAAGAGTCGGTCTTCATCTGCTGAAGTTGGCATTGTGCCTTTTGTATTTAATTCCGAAGCAATATCTGTGTTTCATCGTTAATAAGTAGGTACAAGGGATACAGTAAACCTGAAGTGAAGCGTCGGAATCTATAACTAGTGTCACAGGAAAGTTTAAAAACATAGACAGTAGGATGAGTCAGTGTTCTTGTCCTTAAGTCGGCATTGTGCCTCTTGTATCTAATTCCGATGCTATTTCTGTGTTTCATCGTCAATAAGAATGTCCAAGGGATACAGTAAACCTGAAGTGAAGCATCAGAATCTATTACTAGTGTCACAGGAATGGTTCAAATCATTGTCAATAAGAAGAGACAGTCTTCATTTACTTAAGTCGGCATTGTGCCTTTTGTCTTTCATTCCGATGCAATTTCTGTGTTTTATCGTCAATAAGAAGGTTCAAGGGATACAGTATACCTGAAGAGAAGCGTCGGAATCCATAACTAGTGTCACAGGAATGGTGAAAAACATAGACAGTAGGAAGAGTCAGTGTTCTTGTACTTAAGTCTGCATTGTGCCTTTTGTATTTAATTCCGATGCCATATCTGTGTTTCATCGTCAATAAGAAAGTCAGAGGGATACAGTAAACCTGAGGTGAAGCATCGAAATATAAAACTAGTGTCACTGGAACGGTTCAAAACATAGTCAGTAGGAAGAGTCAGTCTTCTAGTCCATAAGTCGGCATTGTGCCTTTTGTATTTAATTCCGATGCAATTTCTGTGTTTCATCGACAATATGGTCAGAGGGATACAGTAAATCTAAGGTGAAGCATCGGAATCTATAACTAGTGTCACAGGAATGGTTCAAAACATAGACAGTAGGAAGAGCAGTCTTCTTGTACTTAAGTCGGCATTGTGCCTTTTGTATTTAATTCCGATGCAATTTCTGTGTTTCATCGTCAATAAGAAGGTCAGAGGGATACAGTAAACCTGAAGTGAAGCATCGTAATCTATAACTTGTGTCACAGGAATGGTTCAAAACATAGTCAGTATGAAAAGTCAGTCTTCTTGTACTTAAGTCAGCATTGTGCCCTTTGTATTTAATTCCGATGCCATATATGTGTTTCATCGTCACTAAGAAAGTCAGAGGGATACAGTAAACCTGAAGTGAAGCATCGAAATATAAAATTAGTGTCACTGGAATGGTTCTAAGCATTGTCAGTAGGAAGAGTCAGTCTTCTTGTACTTAAGTCGGCATTGTGCCTTTTGTATTTAATTCCGATGCAATTTCTGTGTTTCATCGTCAATAAGAAGGTCAGAGGGATACAGTAAACCTGAAGTGAAGCATCGGAATATAAAACTAGCGTCACTGGAATGGTTCAAAACATAGTCAGTAGGAAGAGTCAGTCTTCTTGTACTTAAGTCGGCATTGTGCCTTTTGTATTTAATTCCGATGCAATTTCTGTGTTTCATCGTCAATAAGAATGTCCAAGGGATACAGTAATTCTGAAGAGACGAATCGGAATCTATAACTAGTATCACAGGAATGCTTCAACTCATTGTCAATAAGAAGAGTCGGTCTTCATGTACTGAAGTCGGCATTGTGCCTTCTGTATTTAATTCCGAAGCAATATCTGTGTTTCATCGTCAATAAGAAGGTACAAGGGATACAGTAAACCTGAAGTGAAGCGTCGGAATCTATAACTAGTGTCACAGGAAAGTTTAAAAACATAGACAGTAGGATGAGTCAGTGTTCTTGTACTTAAGACGGCATTGTGCGTTTTGTATTTAATTCCGATGCAATTTCTGTGTTTCATCGTCATTAAGAAGGTCAGAGGGATACAGTAAACCAGAAGTGAAGCATCGGAATCTATAACTAGTGTCACAGGAATGGTTCAAAACATAGTCAGTAAGAAGAGTCAGTCTTCTAGTTCTTAAGTCGGCATTGTGCCTTTTGTATTTAGTTCCGGTGCAATTTCTGTGTTTCATCGACAATAAGGTCAGAGGGGTACAGTAAACCTAAGGTGAAGCATCGGAATCTATAACTAGTGTCACAGGAATGGTTCAAAACATAGACAGTAGGAAGAGCAGTCTTCTTGTACTTAAGTCGGCATTGTGCCTTTTGTATTTAATTCCGATGCAATTTCTGTGTTTCATCGTCAATATGAAGGTCGGAGGGATACAGTAAACCTGACGTGAAGCATCGGAATCCAAAACTAGTGTCACAGGCATCGTTCAAAACATAGAGAGTAAGAATATTCAGTCTTCATGTACGTAAGTCGGCATTGTGCCTTTTGTATTTAATTCCGATGCGATTTCTGTGTTTCATCGTCAATAAGAAGGTCCAAGGTATACAGCAAACCTGAAGTGAAGCATCGCAATGTATAACTAGTGTCACAGGAATGGTTCAAAGCATTGTCAGTAAGAAGAGTCAGTCATCGTGTACTTAAGTCAGCATTTTGCCTTTTGCATTTAATTCCGATGCAATTTCTGTGTTTCATCGACAATAAGAAGATCCAAGGGATACAGTAAACCTGAAGTGAAGCATCGGAATCTATAACTTGTGTCACAGGAATGGTTCAAAACATAGTCTGTATGAAAAGTCAGTCTTCTTGTACTTAAGTCGGCATTGTGCCTTTTGTATTTAATTCCGATGCAATTTCTGTGTTTCATCGTCAATAAGAAAGTCAGAGGGATACAGTAAACCTGAAGTGAAGCATCGAAATATAAAACTAGTGTCACTGGAATGGTTCAAAACATAGTCAGTAGGGAGAGTCAGTCTTCTTGTACTTAAGTCTACATTGTGCCTTTTGTATTTAATTCCGATGCAATTTCTGTGTTTCATCGTCAATAAGAATGTCCAAGGGATACAGTAATTCTGAAGAGAGCATCGGAATCTATAGCTAGTATCACAGGAATGCTTCAACTCATTGTCAATAAGAAGAGTCGGTCTTCATCTGCTGAAGTCGGCATTGTGCCTTTTGTATTTAATTCCGAAGCAATATCTGTGTTTCATCGTCAATGAGAATGTCCAAGTTATACAGTAAACCTGAAGTGAAGCAGCAGAATCTATTACTAGTATCACAGGCATGGTTCAAATCAATGTCAATAAGAAGAGTCGGTCTTCATGTACTGAAGTCGGCATTGTGCCTTCTGTATTTAATTCCGAAGCAATATCTGTGTTTCATCGTCAATAAGAAGGTACGAGTGATACAGTAAACCTGAAGTGAAGCGTCGGAATCTATAACTAGTGTCACAGGAAAGTTTAAAAACATAGACAGTAGGATGAGTCAGTGTTCTTGTACTTAAGTCGGCATTGTGCGTTTTGTATTTAATTCCGATTCAATTTCTGTGTTTCATCGTCATTACGAAGGTCAGAGGGATGCAGTAAACCAGAAGTGAAGCATCGGAATCTATAACTAGTGTCACAGGAATGGTTCAAAACATAGTCAGTAAGAAGAGTCAGTCTTCTAGTCCTTAAGTCGGCATTGTGCCTTTTGTATTTAATTCCGATGCAATTTCTGTGTTTCTTCGACAATAAGGTCAGAGGGATACAGTAAACCTAAGGTGAAGCATCGGAATCTATAACTAGTGTCACAGGAATGGTTCAAAACATAGACAGTAGGAAGAGCAGTCTTCTTTTACTTAAGTCGGCATTGTGCCTTTTGTATTTAATTCCGATGCAATTTCTGTGTTTCATCGTCAATATGACGGTCGGAGGGATACAGTAAACCTGACGTGAAGCATCGGAATCCAAAACTAGTGTCACAGGCATCGTTCAAAACATAGACAGTAAGAATATTCAGTCTTCATGTACGTAAGTCGGAATTGTGCCTTTTGTATTTAATTCCGATGCGATTTCTGTGTTTCATCGTCAATAAGAAGGTCCAAGGTATACAGCAAACCTGAAGTGAAGCATCGCAATGTATAACTAGTGTCACAGGAATGGTTCAAAGCATAGTCAGTATGATGAGTCAGTCATCTTGTACTTAGTCGGCATTGTGCCTTTTCTATTTAATTCCGATGCAATATCTGTGTTTCATCGTCAATAAGAAGGTCCAAGGGATACAGAAGACTTTGAGTGAAGCATCGGAATCCATCACTAGTGTCACAGGAATGGTTCAAAACATAGTCAGTAGGAAGAGTCAGTCTTCTTGTACTTAAGTCTGCATTGTGCCTTTTGTATTTAATTCCGATGCAATTTCTGTGTTTCATCGTCATTAAGAAGGTCAGAGGGATACAGTAAACCTGAAGTGAAGCATTGGAATCTATAACTTGTGTCACAGGAATGGTTCAAAACATAGTCAGTATGAAAAGTCAGTCTTCTTGTACTTAAGTCTGCATTGTGCCTTTTGTATTTAATTCCGATGCCATAACTGTGTTTCATCGTCAATAAGAAAGTCAGAGGGATACAGTAAACCTGAAGTGAAGCATCGAAATATAAAACTAGTGTCACTGGAATGGTTCAAAGCATAGTCAGTAGGAAGAGTCAGTCTTCTTGTACTTAAGTCGGCATTGTGCCTTTTGTATTTAATTCCGATGCAATTTCTGTGTTTCATCGTCAATAAGAATGTCCAAGGGATACAGTAATTCTGAAGAGAAGCATCGGATTCTATAACTAGTATCACAGGAATGCTTCAACTCATTGTCAATAAGAAGAGTTAGTCTTCATGTACCGAAGTCGGCATTGTGCCTTTTCTATTTAATTCCGAAGCAATATCTGTGTTTCATCGTCAATAAGAAGGTACAAGGGATACAGTAAACTCGAAGTGAAGCGTCGGAATCTATAACTAGTGTCACAGGAAAGTTTAAAACATAGATAGTAGGATGAGTCAGTGTTCTTGTCCTTAAGTCGGCATTGTGGCTTTTGTATCTAATTCCGATGCTATTTCTGTGTTTCATCGTCAATAAGAATGTCCAAGGGATACAGTAAACCTGAAGTGAAGCAGCAGAAACTATTACTAGTATCACAGGAATGGTTCAAATCATTGTCAATAAGAAGAGTCGGTCTTCATTTACTTAAGTCGGCATTGTGCCATTTGTATTTAATTCCGATGCAATTTCTGTGTTTTATCGTCAATAAGAAGGTACAAGGGATACAGTAAACCTGAAGAGAAGCGTCGGAATCCATAACTAGTGTCACAGGAATGGTTAAAAACATAGACATTTGGAAGAGTCAGTGTTCTTGTACTTAAGTCGGCATTGTGCCTTTTGTATTTAACTCCGATGCAATTTCTGTGTTTCATCGTCAATAAGAAGGTCAGAGGGATACAGTAAACCTGAAGTGAAGCATCGGAATCTATAACTAGTGTCACAGGAATGGTTCAAAGCATAGTCAGTAAGAAGAGTCAGTCTTCTTGTACTTAAGTCGGCATTGTGCCTTTTGTATTTAATTCCGATGCAATTTCTGTGTTTCATCGTCAATAAGAAGGTCAGAGGGATACAGTAAACCTGAAGTGAAGCATCGGAATATAAAACTAGTGTCACTGGAATGGTTCAAAACATAGTCAGTAGGAAGAGTCAGTCTTCTTGTACTTAAGTCGGCACTGTGCCTTTTGTATTTAATTCCGATGCAATTTCTGTGTTCATCGTCAATAAGAATGTCCAAGGGATACAGTAATTCTGAAGAGAAGAATCGGAATCTATAACTAGGATCACAGGACTGCTTCAACGCATTGTCAATATGAAGAGTCGGTCTTCATGTACTGAAGTCGGCATTGTGCCTTATGTATTTAATTCCGAAGCAATATCTGTGTTTCATCGTCAATACGAAGGTACAAGGGATACAGTAAACCTGAAGTGAAGCGTCGGAATCTATAACTAGTGTCACAGGAAAGTTTAAAAACATAGACAGTAGGATGAGACAGTGTTCTTGTACTTAAGTCGGCATTGTGCGTTTTGTATTTAATTCCGATGCAATTTCTGTGTTTCATCGTGATTAAGAAGGTCAGAGGGATACAGTAAACCAGAAGTGAAGCATCGGAATCTTTAACTAGTGTCACAGGAATGGTTCAAAGCATAGTCAGTAAGAAGAGTCAGTCTTCTAGTCCTTAAGTCGGCATTGTGCCTTTTGTATTTAATTCCGATGCAATTTCTGTGTTTCATCGACAATAAGGTCAGAGGGATACAGTAAACCTAAGGTGAAGCATCGGAATCTATAACTAGTGTCACAGGAATGGTTCAAAACATAGACAGTAGGAACAGCAGTCTTCTTGAACTTAAGTCGGCATTGTGCCTTTTGTATTTAATTCCGATGTAATTTCTGTGTTTCATCGTCAATACGAAGGTCGGAGGGATACAGTAAACCTGACGTGAAGCATCGGAATCCAAAACTAGTGTCACAGGCATCGTTCAAAACATAGACAGTAAGAATATTCAGTCCTCTTCTACGTAAGTCGGCATTGTGCCTTTTGTATTTAATTCCGATGCGATTTCTGTGTTTCATCGTCAATAAGAAGGTCCAAGGTATACAGCAAACCTGAAGTGAAGCATCGCAATGCATAACTAGTGTCACAGGAATGGTTCAATGCATAGTCAGTAAGATGAGTCAGTCATCTTGTGCTTTAGTCGGCATTGTGCCTTTTCTATTTAATTCCGATGCAATTTCTGTGTTTCATCGTAATAAGAATGTACAAGGGATACAGTAAACCTGAAGTGAAGCATCGGAATCGATAACTAGTGTCACACTAAGGTTTAAAACAAAGTCAGTAAGAAGAGTCAGCCTTCTTGTCCTTATGTCGGCATTGTGCATTTTGTATTTAATTCCGATGCTATTTCTGTGTTCCATCGTCAATAAGAAGGTCCAAGGGATACAGTAAACCTGAAGTGAAGCATCGGAATCTACAAGTAGTGTCACAGGATTGGTTCACAACATAGACAGTAAGAAGAGTCAGTCTTCTTGTATTTAAGTCGGCATTCTGCCTTTTCTATTTTATTCCGATGCAATTTCTGTGTTTCATCGTCAATAGGAAGGTCAGAGGGATACAGTAAACCTGAAGTGAAGCATCGGAATCTATAACTAGTGTCACAGGAATGGTTCAAAACATCGTCAGTAAGAAGAGTCAGTCTTCTTGTACTAATGTCGGCATTGTGCCTTTTGTAGTTAATTCCGATGCAATTTGTGTAATTCATCGTCATTAAGAATGTCCAAGGGATACAGTAAACCTGAAGTGAAGCTTCGGAATCTATTACTAGTGTCACAGGAATGGTTCAAAACAAAGACAGTAGGAAGAGTCAGTGTTCTTGTACTTAAGTCGGCATTGTGCCTTTGTATTTAATTCCGATGCATTTTCTGTGTTTCATCGTCAATAAGAAGGTCCAAGGGATACAGTAAACCTGAAGTGAAGCATCGGAATCTACAAGTAGTGTCACAGGATTGGTTCACAACATAGACAGTAAGAAGAGTCAGTCTTCTTGTATTTAAGTCGGCATTCTGCCTTTTCTATTTTATTCCGATGCAATTTCTGTGTTTCATCGTCAATAGGAAGGTCAGAGGGATACAGTAAACCTGAAGTGAAGCATCGGATTCTATAACTAGTGTCACTGGAATTGTTCAAAACATAGTCAGTAAGAAGAGTCAGTCTTCTTGTACTTATGTCGCCATTGTGATTTTCGTATTTAATTCCGATGCAATTTCTGTGTTTCACCGTCAATAAGAAGGTCAGAGGGATACAGTAAACCTGAAGTGAAGCATCGGAATCTACAACTAGTGTCACAGGAATGGTTCAAACTTAGTCAGTAAGAAGAGTCAGTCTTCTTGTCCTTAAGTCGGCATTGTGCCTTTTGTATTTAATTCCGATGCAATTTCTGTGATTCATCGTCAATAAGAAGGTCCAAGGGAAACAGTAAACCTGAAGTGAAGCATCGGATTCTATAACTAGTGTCACAGAAATGGTTCAAAACATAGACAGTAGGAAGAGTCAGTCTTCTTATACTTAAGTCGGCATTATGCCTTTTGTATTTAATTGCGATGCAATTTCTGTGTTTCATCGTCAATAAGAAGGTCCAAGGGAAACAGTAAACCTGAAGTGAAGCTTCGGAATCTGTTACTAGTGTCGCAGGAATGATTCAAATCATAGACAATACGAAGAGTCAGTCTTCTTGTACTGAATTCGGCATTGTGGCTTTTGTATTTAATTCCGATGCATTTTCTGTGTTTTATCGACAATAAGAAGGTCAGAGGGATACAGACAACCTGAAGAGAAGCATCGGAGGCTATAACTTGTGTCACAGGAATGGTTCAAAGCATAGACAGTAGGAAGAGTCCGTCGTCTTGTACGTAAGTCGGCGTTGTGCCTTTTCTATTTAATTCCAATGCAATTTCTGTGTTTCATCGTCAATAAGAAAGTCCAAGGGGTACAGTAAACCTGGAGTGAAGCATCGGAATCTAGAACTAGTGTCACAGGAATGGTTCAAAACATAGTCAGTAAGATGAGTCAGTCTTCTTGTACTTAGGTCGACATTGTGCCTTATCCATTTACTTCCGATGCAATATCTGTGTTTCATCGTCAATAAGATGGTCAGAGGGATACAATAAACCTGAAGTGAAGCATCGGAATACAAAACTAGTGTCACAGGCATGGTTGAAAACATGGACAGTAGTAAGATTCAGTCTTCTTGTACGTAAGTCGGCATTGTGTCTTTTGTATTTAATTCCGATGCGATTTCTGTGTTTCATCGTCAATAAGAAGGGCCAAAGGATACAGTAAACCTCAAGTGAAGCATCGGAATCTATAACTAGTGTCACAGGAATGCTTCAAACCTTAGTCAGTAAGAAGAGTAAGTCTTCTTGCCCTTATGTCAGCATTGTGCCTTTTGTATTTAATTCCGATGCAATTTCTGTGTTTCATCGTCAATAAGAAGGTCCAAGGGATACAGTAAACCGCAAGAGGAGCATCCGATTCTATAACTAGTGTCACAGGAATGGTTCAAAACATAGTCAGTAGGTAGAGTCGGTCTTCATGTACTTAAGTTGGCATTGTGCCTTTTGTATTTAATTTCGATGCTATTTCTGTGTTTCATCGTCAATAAGAAGGTCCAAGGGAAACAGTAAACCTGATGTGAAGCATCGGAATCGATAACTAGTGTCACACTAAGGTTTAAAACAAAGTCAGTAAGAAGAGTCAGCCTTCTTGTTCTTATGTCGGCATTGTGCATTTTGTATTTAATTCCGATGCAATTTCTGTGTTCCATCGTCAATAAGAAGGCCCAAGGGATACAGTAAACCTGGAATGTAGCATCGGAATCTATAACTAGTGTCACAGGAATGGTTCAAAACATAGACAGTAATAAGAGTCAGTCATCGTGTACTTAAGTCAGCATTTTGCCTTTTGTATTTAATTCCGATGCAATTTCTGTGTTTCATCGTCAATAAGAAGGTCCAATGGATACAGTAAACCTGAAGTGAAGCATCGGAATCTATAACTAGTGTCGCAGGAATGGTTCAAAACATTGTCAGTAAGAAGATTCAGTCTTCTTGTACGTAAGTCGGCATTATGCCTTTTGTATTTAATTCCGATGTAATTTCTGTGTTTCATCGTCAATAGGAAGGTCAGAGGGATACAGTAAACCTGAAGTGAAGCATCGGAGTCTATAACTAGTGTCACTGGAATGGTTCAAAACATAGCCAGTAAGAAGAGTCAGTCTTCTTGTACTTATGTCGGCATTGTGATTTTCGTATTTAATTCCGATGCAATTTCTGTGTTTCACCGTCAATAAGACGGTCAGAGGGATACAGTAAACCTGAAGTGAAGCATCGGAATCTACAACTAGTGTCACAGGAATGGTTCAAACCTTAGTCAGTAAGAAGAGTCAGTCTTCTTGCCCTTATGTCAGCATTGTGCCTTTTGTATTTAATTCCGATGCAATTTCTGTGTTTCATCGTCAATAAGAAGGTCCAAGGGATACAGTAAAGCTGGAGTGAAGCATCGGAATCTATAACTAGAGTCACAGTAATGGTTCAAATCATAGACAGTAAGGAGAGTCAGTCTTCTTGTACTTAATTCGGCATTGTGCCTTTTGTATTTAATTCCGATGCAATTTGTGTGTTTCATCGTCAATTAGAAGGTCCAAGGGATAGAGTAAACCAGAAGTGAAGCATCGGAATCTATAACTAGAGTCACTGGAATGGTTCAAAATATAGACAGTAAGAATAGTCAGTCTTCTTGTACTTAAGTCGGCATTGTGCCTTTTGTATTTAATTCCGATGCAATTTCTGTGATTCATCGTCAACAAGAAGATCCAAGGGATACAGTAAACCTGAAGTGATGCATCGGATTCTATAACTAGTGTCACAGAAATGGTTCAAAACATAGACAGTAGGAAGAGTCAGTCTTCTTATACTTAAGTCGGCATTGTGCCTTTTGTATTTAATTCCGATGCAATTTCTGTGTTTCATCGTCAATAAGAAGGTCCAAGGGAAACAGTAAACCTGAAGTGAAGCTTCGGAATCTGTTACTAGTGTCGCAGGAATGATTCAAATTATAGACAATACGAAGAGTCAGTCTTCCTGTACTGAATTCGGCATTGTGGCTTATGTATTTAATTCCGATGCAATTTCTGTGTTTCATCGACAATAAGAAGGTCAGAGGGATACAGACAACCTGAAGAGAAGCATCGGCGGCTATAACTTGTGTCACAGAATGGTTCAAAACATAGACAGTAGGAAGAGTCAGTCTTCTTGTACGTAAGTCGGCATTGTGCCTTTTGTATCTAATTCCGATGCAATTTCTGTGTTTCATCGTCTATAAGAACTTCCAAGGTAAATAGTAAACCTGAAGTGAAGCATCTGAATCTATAACTAGTGTCACAGGAATGGTTCATAACATAGTCTGTGAGAAGAGTCAGTCTTCTTGTACTTAAGTCTGCGTTGTGCCTTTTCTATTTAATTCCAATGCAATTTCTGTGTTTCGTCATCAATAAGAAGTTCCAAGGGATACAGTAAACCTGGAGCGAAGCATCGGAATCTGTTACTAGTATCACAGCAATGGTTCAAAACATAGACAGTAATAAGAGTCAGTCATCGTGTACTTAAGTCGGCATTGTGCCTTTTCTATCTAGTTCTGATGCAATTTCTATGTTTCATCGTCAATAAGAGGGTACAAGGGATACAGTAAACCCGAAGTGAAGCATCGGAACCTATAACTAGTGTCACAGGAATGTTTCAAAGCATAGACAGTGGGAAGAGTCAGTGTTCTTGTACTTAAGTCGGCATTGTGCCTTTGTATTTAATTCCGATGCATTTTCTGTGTTTGATCGTCAATAAGAAGGTCCAAGAGATACAGTAAACCTGAAGTGAAGCATCGGAATCTACAAGTAGTGTCACAGGATTGGTTCACAACATAGACAGTAAGAAGAGTCAGTCTTCTTGTATTTAAGTCGGCATTCTGCCTTTTCTATTTTATTCCGATGCAATTTCTGTGTTTCATCGTCAATAGGAAGGTCAGAGGGATACAGTAAACCTGAAGTGAAGCATCGGAATCTATAACTAGAGTCACTGGAATGGTTCAAAGTATAGACAGTAAGAATAGTCATTCTTCTTGTACTTAAGTCGGCATTGTGCCTTTTGTATTTAATTCCGATGCAATTTCTGTGATTCATCGTCAATAAGAAGGTCCGAGGGATACAGTAAACCTGAAGTGAAGCATCGGATTCTATAACTAGTGTCACAGAAATGGTTCAAAGCATAGGCAGTAGGAAGAGTCAGTCTTCTTATAGTTAAGTCGGCATTGTGCCTTTTGTATTATTTCCGATGCAATTTCTGTGTTTCATCGTTAATAAGAAGGTCCAAGAGAAACAGTAAACCTGAAGTGAAGCTTCGGAATCTGTTACTAGTGTCGCAGGAATGATTCAAATCATAGACAATACGAAGAGTCAGTCTTCTTGTACTGAATTCGGGATTGTGGCTTTCGTATTTAATTCCGATGCATTTTCTGTGATTTATCGACAATAAGAATTTCAGAGGGATACAGACAACCTGAAGAGAAGCATCGGAGGCTATAACTTGTGTCACAGGAATGGTTCAAAACATAGACAGTAGGAAGAGTCAGTCTTCTTGTACGTTAGTCGGCGTTGTGCCTTTTCTATTTAATTCCAATGCAATTTCTTGGTTTCATCGTCAATACGAAGTTCCAAGGGATACAGTAAACCTGGAGTGAAGCATCGGAATCTATAACTAGTGTCACAGGAATGGTTCAAAACATAGTCAGTAAGATGAGTCAGTCTTCTTGTACTTAGGTCGACATTGTGCCTTATCCATTTACTTCCGATGCAATATCTGTGTTTCATCGTCAATATGAAGGTCAGAATGATACAATAAACCTGAAGTGAAGCATCGGAATCCAAAACTAGTGTCACAGGCATGGTTGAAAGCATGGACAGTAGGAAGATTCAGTCATCTTGTACGTAAGTCGGCATTGTGCCTTTTGTATTTAATTCCGATGCGATTTCTGTGTTTCATCGTCAATAAGAAGGTCCAAGGGATACAGTAAACATCGAGTGAAGCATCGGAATCTATAACTAGTGTCACAGGAATGGTTCAAAGCATAGACAGTATGAAGAGTCAGTCTTCTTGTACTTAAGTCGGCATTGTGCCTTTTGTATTTCATTCCGATGCAATTTCTGTGTTTCATCGTCAATAAGAAGGTCCAAGGGATACAGTAAACCGCAAGAGGAGCATCCGAATCTATAACTAGTGTCACAGGAATGGTTCAAAACATAGTCAGTAGGTAGAGTCGGTCTTCATGTACTTAAGTCGGCATTCTGCCTTTTGTATTTAATTCCGATGCAATTTCTGTGTTTCATCGTCAATAAGAAGGTCCAAGGGATACAGTAAACCTGAAGTGAAGCATCGGAATCGATAACTAGTGTCACACTAAGGTTTAAAACAAAGTCAGTAAGAAGAGTCAGCCTTCTTGTCCTTATGTCGGCATTGTGCATTTTGTATTTTATACCGATGCAATTTCTGTGTTCCATCGTCAATAAGAAGGTCCAAGGGATACAGTAAACCTGGAATGTAGCATCGGATCCTATAACTAGTGTCACAGGAATGGTTCAAAACATAGACAGTAATAAGAGTCAGTCATCGTGTACTTAAGTCAGCATTTTGGCTTTTTGTATTTAATTCCGATGCAATTTCTGTGTTTCATCGTCAATATGAAAGTCCAAGGGATACAGTAAACCTGAAGTGAAGCATCGGAATCTATAACTAGTGTCACAGGAATGGTTCAAAACATCGTCAGTAAGAAGATTCAGTCTTCTTGTACGTAAGTCGGCATTGTGCCTTTTGTATTTAATTCCGATGCAATTTCTGTGTTGCATCGTCAACAGGAAGGTCAGAGGGATACAGTAAACCTGAAGTGAAGCATCGGAGTCTATAACTAGTGTCACTGGAATGGTTCAAAACATAGCCAGTAAGAAGAGTCAGTCTTCTTGTACTTATGTCGGCATTGTGATTTTCGTATTTAATTCCGATGCAATTTCTTTGTTTCACCGTCAATAAGAAGGTCAGAGGGATACAGTAAACCTGAAGTGAAGCATCGGAATCTACAACTAGTGTCACAGGAATGGTTCAAAGCTTAGTCAGTAAGAAGAGTCGGTCTTCTTCTACTTATGTCGGCATTGTGCCTTTTGTATTTAATTCCGATGCAATTTCTGTGTTTCATCGTCAATAAGAAGGTCCAAGGGATACAGTAAAGCTGGAGTGAAGCATTGGAATCTATAACTAGAGTCACAGTAATGGTTCAAATCATAGACAGTAAGAAGAGTCAGTCTTCTTGTACTTAATTCGGTATTGTGCCTTTTGTATTTCATTCCGATGCAATTTGTGTGTTTCATCGTCAATTAGAAGGTCCAAGGGAAACAGTAAACCAGAAGTGAAGGATCGGAATCTATAACTAGAGTCACTGGAATGGTTCAAAATATAGACAGTATGAATAGTCAGTCTTCTTGTACTTAAGTCGGCATTGTGCCTTTTGTATTTAATTCCGATGCAATTTCTGTGATTCATCGTCAACAAGAAGGTCCAAGGGATGCAGTAAACCTGAAGTGAAGCATCGGATTCTATAACTAGTGTCACAGAAATGGTTCAAAACATAGACAGTAGGAAGAGTCAGTCTTCTTATACTTAGGTCGGCATTGTGCCTTTTGTATTTAATTCCGATGCAATTTCTGTGTTTCATCGTCAATAAGAAGGTCCAAGGGAAACAGTAAACCTGAAGTGAAGCTTCGGAATCTGTTACAAGTGTCGCAGGAATGATTCAAATCATAGACAATACGAAGAGTCAGTCTTCTTGTACTGAATTCGGCATTGTGGCTTTTGTATTTAATTCCGATGCAATTTCTGTGTTTCATCGACAATAAGAAGGTCAGAGGGATACAGACAACCTGAAGAGAAGCATCCGCGGCTATAACTTGTGTCACAGAATGGTTCAAAACATAGACAGTAGTAAGAGTCAGTCTTCTTGTACGTAAGTCGGCATTGTGCCTTTTGTATTTCATTCCCATGCAATTTCTGTGTTTCATCGTCTATAAGAAGTTCCAAGGTATATAGTAAACCTGAAGTGAAGCATCTGAATCGATAACTAGTGTCACAGGAATGGTTCATAACATAGTCTGTAAGAAGAGTCAGTCTTCTTGTACTTAAGTCGGCGTTGTGCCTTTTCTATTTAATTCCAATGCAATTTCTGTGTTTCATCGTCAATAAGAAAGTCCAAGGGATACAATAAACCTGAAGTGAAGCATCGGAATCTATAACTAGTGTCACAGCAATGGTTCAAACATAGTCAGTAAGAAGAGTCAGTCTTCTTGTCCTTATGTCGGCATTGTGATTTTTGTATCTAATTCGGATGCAATTTCTGTGCTTCATCGTCAATAAGAATGTCCAAGGGATACAGTAAACCTGAAGTGAAGCATCGGAATCTATAACTAGTATCACAGGAATGGTTCAAATCATTGTCAATTAGAAGAGTCGGTCTTCATTTTCTTAAGTCGGCATTGTGCCTTTTGTATTTAATTCCGATGCAATATCTGTGTTTTATCGTTAATAAAAAGGTACAAGGGATACAGTAAACCTGAAGAGAAGCTTCGGAATCTATAACTAGTGTCATAGGAATGGTTCAAAACATAGACAGTAGGAAGAGTCAGTGTTCTTGTACTTAAGTCGGCATTGTGCCTTTTGTATTTAATTTCGATGCAATTTCTGTGTTTCGTCGTCAATAAGAAGGTCAGTGGGATACAGTAAACCTGGAGTGAAGCATCGGAATCTATAACTAGTGTCACAGGAATGGTTCAAAACATAGTCAGTAAGATGAGTCAGTCTTCTTGTACTTAGGTCGACATTGTGCCTTATCCATTTACTTCCGATGCAATATCTGTGTTTCATCGTCAATATGAAGGTCAGAATGATACAATAAACCTGAAGTGAAGCATCGGAATCCAAAACTAGTGTCACAGGCATGGTTGAAAGCATGGACAGTAGGAAGATTCAGTCATCTTGTACGTAAGTCGGCATTGTGCCTTTTGTATTTAATTCCGATGCGATTTCTGTGTTTCATCGTCAATAAGAAGGTCCAAGGGATACAGTAAACATCGAGTGAAGCATCGGAATCTATAACTAGTGTCACAGGAATGGTTCAAAGCATAGACAGTATGAAGAGTCAGTCTTCTTGTACTTAAGTCGGCATTGTGCCTTTTGTATTTCATTCCGATGCAATTTCTGTGTTTCATCGTCAATAAGAAGGTCCAAGGGATACAGTAAACCGCAAGAGGAGCATCCGAATCTATAACTAGTGTCACAGGAATGGTTCAAAACATAGTCAGTAGGTAGAGTCGGTCTTCATGTACTTAAGTCGGCATTCTGCCTTTTGTATTTAATTCCGATGCAATTTCTGTGTTTCATCGTCAATAAGAAGGTCCAAGGGATACAGTAAACCTGAAGTGAAGCATCGGAATCGATAACTAGTGTCACACTAAGGTTTAAAACAAAGTCAGTAAGAAGAGTCAGCCTTCTTGTCCTTATGTCGGCATTGTGCATTTTGTATTTTATTCCGATGCAATTTCTGTGTTCCATCGTCAATAAGAAGGTCCAAGGGATACAGTAAACCTGGAATGTAGCATCGGATCCTATAACTAGTGTCACAGGAATGGTTCAAAACATAGACAGTAATAAGAGTCAGTCATCGTGTACTTAAGTCAGCATTTTGCCTTTTGTATTTAATTCCGATGCAATTTCTGTGTTTCATCGTCAATATGAAAGTCCAAGGGATACAGTAAACCTGAAGTGAAGCATCGGAATCTATAACTAGTGTCACAGGAATGGTTCAAAACATCGTCAGTAAGAAGATTCAGTCTTCTTGTACGTAAGTCGGCATTGTGCCTTTTGTATTTAATTCCGATGCAATTTCTGTGTTTCATCGTCAACAGGAAGGTCAGAGGGATACAGTAAACCTGAAGTGAAGCATCGGAGTCTATAACTAGTGTCACTGGAATGGTTCAAAACATAGCCAGTAAGAAGAGTCAGTCTTCTTGTACTTATGTCGGCATTGTGATTTTCGTATTTAATTCCGATGCAATTTCTTTGTTTCACCGTCAATAAGAAGGTCAGAGGGATACAGTAAACCTGAAGTGAAGCATCGGAATCTACAACTAGTGTCACAGGAATGGTTCAAAGCTTAGTCAGTAAGAAGAGTCGGTCTTCTTCTACTTATGTCGGCATTGTGCCTTTTGTATTTAATTCCGATGCAATTTCTGTGTTTCATCGTCAATAAGAAGGTCCAAGGGATACAGTAAAGCTGGAGTGAAGCATTGGAATCTATAACTAGAGTCACAGTAATGGTTCAAATCATAGACAGTAAGAAGAGTCAGTCTTCTTGTACTTAATTCGGTATTGTGCCTTTTGTATTTCATTCCGATGCAATTTGTGTGTTTCATCGTCAATTAGAAGGTCCAAGGGAAACAGTAAACCAGAAGTGAAGGATCGGAATCTATAACTAGAGTCACTGGAATGGTTCAAAATATAGACAGTATGAATAGTCAGTCTTCTTGTACTTAAGTCGGCATTGTGCCTTTTGTATTTAATTCCGATGCAATTTCTGTGATTCATCGTCAACAAGAAGGTCCAAGGGATGCAGTAAACCTGAAGTGAAGCATCGGATTCTATAACTAGTGTCACAGAAATGGTTCAAAACATAGACAGTAGGAAGAGTCAGTCTTCTTATAGTTAAGTCGGCATTGTGCCTTTTGTATTTAATTCCGATGCAATTTCTGTGTTTCATCGTCAATAAGAAGGTCCAAGGGAAACAGTAAACCTGAAGTGAAGCTTCGGAATCTGTTACTAGTGTCGCAGGAATGATTCAAATCATAGACAATACGAAGAGTCAGTCTTCTTGTACTGAATTCGGGATTGTGGCTTTCGTATTTAATTCCGATGCATTTTCTGTGATTTATCGACAATAAGAAGGTCAGAGGGATACAGACAACCTGAAGAGAAGCATCGGAGGCTATAACTTGTGTCACAGGAATGGTTCAAAACATAGACAGTAGGAAGAGTCAGTCTTCTTGTACGTTAGTCGGCGTTGTGCCTTTTCTATTTAATTCCAATGCAATTTCTTGGTTTCATCGTCAATACGAAGTTCCAAGGGATACAGTAAACCTGGAGTGAAGCATCGGAATCTATAACTAGTGTCACAGGAATGGTTCAAAACATAGTCAGTAAGATGAGTCAGTCTTCTTGTACTTAGGTCGACATTGTGCCTTATCCATTTACTTCCGATGCAATATCTGTGTTTCATCGTCAATATGAAGGTCAGAATGATACAATAAACCTGAAGTGAAGCATCGGAATCCAAAACTAGTGTCACAGGCATGGTTGAAAGCATGGACAGTAGGAAGATTCAGTCATCTTGTACGTAAGTCGGCATTGTGCCTTTTGTATTTAATTCCGATGCGATTTCTGTGTTTCATCGTCAATAAGAAGGTCCAAGGGATACAGTAAACATCGAGTGAAGCATCGGAATCTATAACTAGTGTCACAGGAATGGTTCAAAGCATAGACAGTATGAAGAGTCAGTCTTCTTGTACTTAAGTCGGCATTGTGCCTTTTGTATTTCATTCCGATGCAATTTCTGTGTTTCATCGTCAATAAGAAGGTCCAAGGGATACAGTAAACCGCAAGAGGAGCATCCGAATCTATAACTAGTGTCACAGGAATGGTTCAAAACATAGTCAGTAGGTAGAGTCGGTCTTCATGTACTTAAGTCGGCATTCTGCCTTTTGTATTTAATTCCGATGCAATTTCTGTGTTTCATCGTCAATAAGAAGGTCCAAGGGATACAGTAAACCTGAAGTGAAGCATCGGAATCGATAACTAGTGTCACACTAAGGTTTAAAACAAAGTCAGTAAGAAGAGTCAGCCTTCTTGTCCTTATGTCGGCATTGTGCATTTTGTATTTTATTCCGATGCAATTTCTGTGTTCCATCGTCAATAAGAAGGTCCAAGGGATACAGTAAACCTGGAATGTAGCATCGGATCCTATAACTAGTGTCACAGGAATGGTTCAAAACATAGACAGTAATAAGAGTCAGTCATCGTGTACTTAAGTCAGCATTTTGCCTTTTGTATTTAATTCCGATGCAATTTCTGTGTTTCATCGTCAATATGAAAGTCCAAGGGATACAGTAAACCTGAAGTGAAGCATCGGAATCTATAACTAGTGTCACAGGAATGGTTCAAAACATCGTCAGTAAGAAGATTCAGTCTTCTTGTACGTAAGTCGGCATTGTGCCTTTTGTATTTAATTCCGATGCAATTTCTGTGTTTCATCGTCAACAGGAAGGTCAGAGGGATACAGTAAACCTGAAGTGAAGCATCGGAGTCTATAACTAGTGTCACTGGAATGGTTCAAAACATAGCCAGTAAGAAGAGTCAGTCTTCTTGTACTTATGTCGGCATTGTGATTTTCGTATTTAATTCCGATGCAATTTCTTTGTTTCACCGTCAATAAGAAGGTCAGAGGGATACAGTAAACCTGAAGTGAAGCATCGGAATCTACAACTAGTGTCACAGGAATGGTTCAAAGCTTAGTCAGTAAGAAGAGTCGGTCTTCTTCTACTTATGTCGGCATTGTGCCTTTTGTATTTAATTCCGATGCAATTTCTGTGTTTCATCGTCAATAAGAAGGTCCAAGGGATACAGTAAAGCTGGAGTGAAGCATTGGAATCTATAACTAGAGTCACAGTAATGGTTCAAATCATAGACAGTAAGAAGAGTCAGTCTTCTTGTACTTAATTCGGTATTGTGCCTTTTGTATTTCATTCCGATGCAATTTGTGTGTTTCATCGTCAATTAGAAGGTCCAAGGGGAACAGTAAACCAGAAGTGAAGGATCGGAATCTATAACTAGAGTCACTGGAATGGTTCAAAATATAGACAGTATGAATAGTCAGTCTTCTTGTACTTAAGTCGGCATTGTGCCTTTTGTATTTAATTCCGATGCAATTTCTGTGATTCATCGTCAACAAGAAGGTCCAAGGGATGCAGTAAACCTGAAGTGAAGCATCGCATTCTATAACTAGTGTCACAGAAATGGTTCAAAACATAGACAGTAGGAAGAGTCAGTCTTCTTATACTTAAGTCGGCATTGTGCCTTTTGTATTTAATTCCGATGCAATTTCTGTGTTTCATCGTCAATACGAAGGTCCAAGGGAAACAGTAAACCTGAAGTGAAGCTTCGGAATCTGTTACAAGTGTCGCAGGAATGATTCAAATCATAGACAATACGAAGAGTCAGTCTTCTTGTACTGAATTCGGCATTGTGGCTTTTGTATTTAATTCCGATGCAATTTCTGTGTTTCATCGACAATAAGAAGGTCAGAGGGATACAGACAACCTGAAGAGAAGCATCCGCGGCTATAACTTGTGTCACAGAATGGTTCAAAACATAGACAGTAGTAAGAGTCAGTCTTCTTGTACGTAAGTCGGCATTGTGCCTTTTGTATTTCATTCCCATGCAATTTCTGTGTTTCATCGTCTATAAGAAGTTCCAAGGTATATAGTAAACCTGAAGTGAAGCATCTGAATCGATAACTAGTGTCACAGGAATGGTTCATAACATAGTCTGTAAGAAGAGTCAGTCTTCTTGTACTTAAGTCGGCGTTGTGCCTTTTCTATTTAATTCCAATGCAATTTCTGTGTTTCATCGTCAATAAGAAAGTCCAAGGGATACAATAAACCTGAAGTGAAGCATCGGAATCTATAACTAGTGTCACAGCAATGGTTCAAAACATAGTCAGTAAGAAGAGTCAGTCTTCTTGTCCTTATGTCGGCATTGTGATTTTTGTATCTAATTCGGATGCAATTTCTGTGCTTCATCGTCAATAAGAATGTCCAAGGGATACAGTAAACCTGAAGTGAAGCATCGGAATCTATAACTAGTATCACAGGAATGGTTCAAATCATTGTCAATTAGAAGAGTCGGTATTCATTTTCTTAAGTCGGCATTGTGCCTTTTGTATTTAATTCCGATGCAATATCTGTGTTTTATCGTTAATAAAAAGGTACAAGGGATACAGTAAACCTGAAGAGAAGCTTCGGAATCTATAACTAGTGTCATAGGAATGGTTCAAAACATAGACAGTAGGAAGAGTCAGTGTTCTTGTACTTAAGTCGGCATTGTGCCTTTTGTATTTAATTTCGATGCAATTTCTGTGTTTCGTCGTCAATAAGAAGGTCAGTGGGATACAGTAAACCTGGAGTGAAGCATCGGAATCTATAACTAGTGTCACAGGAATGGTTCAAAGCATAGTCATTAAGAAGAGTCAGTCTTCTTGTACTTAAGTCGGCATTGTGCCTTTTTTATTTAATTCCGATGCAATTTCCGTGTTTCATCGTCAATAAGAAGGTTAGAGGGATACAGTAAACCTGAAGTGAAGCATCGGAATCCAAAACTAGTGTCACAGGAATGGTTCAACTCATTGTCAATATGAAGAGTCGGTCTTCATGTACTTAAGTTGGCATTGTGCCTTTTGTATTTAATTCCGATGCAATATCGGTGTTTCATCGTCAATAAGAAGGTACAAGGGATACAGTAAACCTGAAGTGAAACGTCGGAATCTATAACTAGTGTCACAGGAATTTTTCAAAACATAGACAGTAGGATGAGTCTGTGTTCTTGTGCTTAAGTCGGCATTGTGCCTTTTGTATTTAATTCCGATGCATTTTCTGAGTTTCATCGTCAATAAGAAGGTCGGAGGGATACAGTAAACCTGAAGTGAAGCATCGGAATCTATAACTAGTGTCACAGGAATGGTTCAACATAGACAGTAGGAAGAGTCAGTGTTCTTGTACGTAAGTCCTCATTGTGCCTTTGTATTTAATTCCGATGCATTTTCTGTGTTTCATCGTCAATAAGAAGGTCCTAGGGATACAGTAAACCTGAAGTGAAGCATCGGAATCTACAAGTAGTGTCACAGGATTGGTTCATAACATAGACAGTAGGAAGAGTCAGTCTTCTTGTATTTCAGTCGGCATTCTGCATTTTCTATTTAATTCCGATGCAATTTCTGTGTTTCATCGTCAGTAGCAAGGTCAGAGGGATACAGTAAACCTGAAGTGAAGGATCGGAGTCTATAACTAGTGTCACTGGAATGGTTCAAAGCATAGTCAGTAAGAAGAGTCAGTCTTCTTGTACTTATGTCGGCATTGTGATTTTCGTATTTAATTCCGATGCAATTTCTGTGTTTCACCGTCAATAAGAAGGTCCAAGGGATACAGTAAAGCTGGAGTGAAGCATCGGAATCTATAACTAGGGACACAGTAATAGTTCAAATCATTGACATTAAGAAAAGTCAGTCTTCTTGTACTTAATTCGTTATTGTGCCTTTTGTATTTTATTCCGATGCAATTTGTGTGTTCCATCGTCAATAAGAAGGTCCAAGGGATACAGTAAACCAGAAGTGAAGCATCGGATTCTATAACTAGTGTCACAGAAATTGTTCAAAACATAGACAGTAGGAAGAGTCAGTCTTCTTATACTTAAGTCGGCATTGTGCTTTTTGTATTTAACTCCTATGCAATTTCTGTGTTTCATCGTCAATAAGAAGGTCCAAGGGAAACAGCAAACCTGAAGTGAAGCTTCGGAATCTGTTACTAGTGTCGCAGGAATGATTCAAATCATAGACAATACGAGGAGTCAGTCTTCTTGTACTGAATTCGGCATTGTGCCTTTTGTATTTAATACCGATGCAATTTCTGTGTTTCATCGTCTAAAAGAACTTCCAAGGTATATAGTCAACCTGAAGTGAAGCATCTGAATCTATAACTAGTGTCACAGGAATGGTTCATAACATTGTCTGTAAGAAGAGTCAGTCTTCTTGTACTTAAGTCGGCGTTGTGCCTTTTCTATTTAATTCCAATGCAGTTTCTGTGTTTCATCGTGAATAAGAAGGTCCAAGGGATACAGTAAACCTGGAGTGAAGCATCGGAATCTATTACTAGTGTCACAGGAATGGTTCAAACATAGTCAGTAAGATGAGTCAGTCCTCTTGTACTTAAGTCGACATTGTGCCTTATCCATTTACTTCCGATGCAATATCTGTGTTTCATCGTCAATAAGAAGGTCAGAGGGATACAATAATCCTGAAGTGAAGCATCGGAATCTATCATTAGTGACCCAGGAATGGTGCAAAACATAGTCAGTAAGAAGAGTCAGTCCTCTTGTTCTTATGTCGGCATTGTGCCTTTTGTATCTAATTCCGATGCAATTTCTGTGTTTCATCGTTAATAAGAATGTCCAAGGGATACAGTAAACCTGAAGTGAAGCATCGGAATCTATAACTAGTATCACAGGAATGGTTCAAATCATTGTCAATAAGAAGAGTCGGTCTTCATTTTCATAAGTCGGCATTGTGCCTTTTGTATTTAATTCCGATGCAATATCTGTGTTTCATCGTCAATAAGAAGGTCAGTGGGATACAGTAAACCTGGAGTGAAGCATCGGAATCTATAACTAGTGTCACAGGAATGGTTCAAAGCATAGTCATTAAGAAGAGTCAGTCTTTTTGTACTTAAGTCGGCATTGTGCCTTTTTTATTTAATTCCGATGCAATTTCTGTGTTTCATCGTCAATAAGAAGGTTAGAGGGATACAGTAAACCTGAAGTGAAGCATCGGAATCCAAAACTAGTGTCACAGGAATGGTTCAACTAATTGTCAATAAGAAGAGTCGGTCTTCATGTACTTAAGTTGGCATTGTGCCTTTTGTATTTAATTCCGATGCAATATCTGTGTTTCATCGTCAATAAGAAGGTACAAGGGATACAGAAAACCTGAAGTGAAACGTCGGAATCTATAACTAGTGTCACAGGAATTTTTCAAAACATAGACAGTAGGATGAGTCTGTGTTCTTGTGCTTAAGTCGGCATTGTGCCTTTTGTATTTAATTCCGATGCATTTTCTGTGTTCCATCGTCAATAAGAAAGTCAGAGGGATACAGTAAACCTGAAGTGAAGCATCGGAATCTATAACTATTGTCACAGGAATCGTCTAAAACATAGTCAGTAAGAAGAGTCAGTCTTCTTGTCCTTAAGTCGGCATTGCGCCTTTTGTATTTAATTCCGATGCAATTTCTGTGTTTCATCGGCAATAAGTTCAGAGGGATACAGTAAACCTAGGGTGAAGCATCGAAATCTATAACTAGTGTCACAGGAATGGTTCAAAACATAGACAGTAGGAAGAGCAGTCTTCTTGTACTTAAGTCGGCATTGTGCCTTTTGTATTTAATTCCGATGCAATTTCTGTGTTTGATCGTCAATAAGAAGGTCAGAGGGATACAGTCAACCTGAAGTGAAGCATCGGAATCCAAAACTAGTGTCACAGGCATGGTTCAAAACATAGACAGTAGGAAGAGCCAGTCTTCTTGTACGTAAGTCGGCATTGTGCCCTTTGTATTTAATTCCGATGCGTTTTCTGTGTTTCATCGTCAATAAGAAGGTCCAAGGTACACAGCAAACCTGAAGTGAATCATCGGAATCTATAACTAGTGTCACAGGAATGGTTCAAAACATAGTCAATAAGAAGAGTCAGTCATCTTGTACTTAAGTCGGCATTGGGGCTTTTCTATTTAATTCCGATGCAATTTCTGTGTTTCATCGTCAATAAGAAGGTCCAAGGGATACAAAAAACCTGGAGTGAAGCATCGGAATCTATCACAAGTGTCACAGGAATGGTTCAAAACATAGACAGTAAGAAGAGTCAGTCATCTTGTACTTAAGTCGACATTCTGCCTTTTCAATTTAATTCCGATGCAATTTCTGTGTTTCATCGTCAATAAGAAGGTCAGAGGGATACAATACACCAGAAGTGAAGCATCAGAATCTATAACTTATGTCACTGGAATGGTTCAAACTTAGTCAGTATGAAGAGTCAGTCTTCTTGTACTTAAGTCGGCATTGTGCCTTTTCTAATTAATTCCGATGCAATTTCTGTGTTTCATCGTCAATACCAAGGTCCAAGGGATCATTGCCGACAAAATTTTATTTAAATAAATTTTCAATGCATAATGTTCGGCCGTAGAAGGCGTGGGCATACTGTGGTGGAAGGTGCTGGCCGGAAGACCATGGTCGGCACATTCCTGCCACGTGCTCCTCGGTCAGACTCAAGTCCCACGGGTTGGTTGCGCTGACGGGGGCACGCTACTAGCAAGGCGCGTTGGCGGAATCAATCCTCCAATCAGAGACTAATCGTGTGATCACGTGGGGACGCGGCCGGGAGCGGCGAGGGCGGCTTGGAAACAGCTCCGCGCTCTCTTAGCTTCTGACCTCGGCCCCGAGTAGTCGCTCCTCTAGTCTCTGCCTCTCTGATGAGCAGACGGCAACCCCTCTTGGGGCTGCTCAGCCCTACGTAGGCACCACTGTACCATCATTACAAGAATACACTGGGTCCATTCCACTCAATTAATTTTCATTTTACAACGCCCTCCGCTCCTGACTTCTATCCTGACGAACAAATGGTGTCAGGAGTGGGATGCGACCCACCTTACGGTTGTAAAATCAACTTATCAGTTGAGTATGAGTACTATGAAGGGGCCGAGTTTGAGCAATTAAGGGAAACTAGACCGAACGTGGCGAGGCTGCAGCGCGCCATGCGCGTGCCAGCCGGTCGCCTGCGTTGCAGAATGTGCGTGGCCGCGCACTAGCGCGCCACAAGCGTGACGCAGTTCGCCGCCGGACGCGAGCCGAGGAGGGTCCGCGATGCAGTCAGGCTCGCCGCCGCCGCCGCCGCCGCCGCTGTCCGTAGCTGCCACGGGCCACCGCCTGCGCCAGGGTCCGGGGTGCGGCCCTCGCGCCGCCCCGCCGTCGCAGCTGTCCATGCTGTCGCCCGCCGCCTGCTGCGCCCACGCGTGATCAACGCGCCAGCCGCCGCTCGTCGACACCGCCGCCGTCCGTCGTCTGCACGCCACCAAATAATGTAAGTCGCTAGCGACGCTACGGTGGTGTAGATGCCCATACTATTGTAACATGCCGATCACCAGGCAGCAATCGGAGGCAGGAGCAGCCGGAGCGGACGAAGATCCCCTCTTGGCGCTGCAGTCCCAGTTAAATCAATTAATTCTAACTAACGCGGAGCTTAAGCAGCAGATAGATGATCTTAAAATGGCTTCTCCGCAATCTAGTGTTGCTAAGCCAGTGCTAGTGGAAGAACAGCTGAAGCAGGTGATTCCACCACTCACTAGTGCAGAATCACCTGTGGCAGTAGCCACCTCTACTTTGGTGCAGAGCTTCCCAGCAGTAGCGTTTATTCCGGCGTTCGCTGGAAAGCCGCACGAGGATATTCAAACGTTTGTCCAGAATATCCAGGACATCGGAAACCTTTGCGGTTGGCCAGATGAATTTCTCTTAAACGTGATGAAAATGAAACTCACCGGCGAAGCGCGGAACTACGTGCAGTCGGTCGAGAGCTTGAAAAATGCCCCTACCTTCCAGTCCCTTGCAACAGGGTTGATTGAAAGGTATACAGACAAACGTGGTACTAGTTACTATCGCGACCTGCTTTCCACCCTCAAGCAAAAAACGGGTGAAGATTTAGAAGCATTCGCGGACAGGATTCGAAGCGTCGCATGCCACACGTACGCACTAAGTGCCAGTTCTGCTCGTAACGAAGTTCTGCTGGAAGAATCAGAATGTCGTGCGATAGACGTGTTTATTCGTGGCATAAACCCTCAAATAGGGGGCGAAATCAAGGTAGCTTCCCCCCGCACCTTACACGAAGCCGTGCGATTAGCACTCTTGAGAGAGGAGGCGAGCCGATTTGTGGCCGTCTCCGCGCGGCAAAGTGAGCCCCGACGTGTCTTTTCGAACGATACTAAGTGTGGGCGCTGTAATAGACAAGGACATGTGGCAGAGCAATGTCGCGTGCCATATTGTCATCAGTGCAGGAACATGGGCCACCAAAGCGTGCATTGTCCAAATAGTAGGCCACAACCGCCTGCAAATTCCAGGCGAAATGCAAACCAACCACAGAATTCGGGAAACGGCCGCGGGGCAGGAAGTGCCACCCCTCCCGGTCCCCGTTAAAAATAGTGACCCCCCTAGTTGATAAGGGAATCACGCAGGTGGCAAGCGTGGTTGTCGATGGTGTTAGAGGCCGCAAACCAATACGCGTGCTAATTGACACAGGCGCACAGATCAGCTTGGCATTTTTATCGAAGAGAGATAAAAGAGCATTGCAACCGCCGCGGTACCATATCAGTGGTATTGGTCCCGGCATAGTGAAACCTGATGGCAGCTGTTGCGTTGAGTTCACGTTGGACTCAACAGAAGCGATCTGGTATAAGGTAAAGAGGAATAATATCAAAGCTACTAATAAACTGTTGCACAGGCAGAACAAAAATGCTGTTTTACCGACTTATCAGACAGGTGATTTAGTGTTACTACGAAACCCGGCAATCAAAAAGGGAAGAACTAAAAAGTTCTCTCACCGCTTTGAAGGCCCGTATCGGATTGTACGGTTGACCTCACCAGTCAATGCAGAACTGCAATTAACCGATCGTACGGTGATAGTGCACTTTGACCGCCTGCAACCTTACCACGGTAGGGCTGTGTCACCACAACAGGTCGCAGCCCCCGATCCGCCTGTGTCACCTCCACCTCAAGTAGAACAAAAACGAAAGGAAAAACGGAGGAGATTACCTCCACAGGGTTGTAGATACCCTTTGCGGAATCGACACCCTTATGGGTTGAGGTCGCGTGATTAATCACGCCTAGTTAGAGTTTTATGATATGTTCTATTGCAGCTTAGTTTAAGTCATTTTCTCCAGGGACTTGGAAGCAAGATGTGCCTGGCCACCACGGAGTTCCCAGCCATTCTCAATTGTCAGTTTCCAGTCCTGTCATGTATTTTTGCTCATTTTTATATGTATGATTATGTTTTATGTTTTGCAAGCAATGCCACGCATTAGACGTCACGCAACTGACTTGCTTCAAATGCCACCATTACACTTGGTGTTGGCAGAACCGCGGCTGCTAACTCCGAATAATATTCTTCAATGTCCTCTATTGCCATCGATTTGGCAAACCAGTACATGTGGAGTATTTTTACTCCGAGCTTTTCTTAATACTTGTTACGTTGACGTCTAGTGTATTGTACTATATGTCCTAGTTCTGTATTTGCTGCAGCTAATCGTAAGTAATCGGAACAGATAAAGCCAGGACTTGAAATGCATACGCCTCGTACGCTTTGTTTACGGGACCAGCTGTTGGCGGGGCATAACATCAGCTGTCGCCTCCCCTCCTCTTCAGCGCTGTCCCTTCTCCACGCCAAGAACTGGCCAGCGGCCATCATTCCTTCTCAGCCAGTAACAGCGCTCCGCGCGATGACGTATCTTATCACTACGTGCGCTGCCGCCTCCAGCGTCTCAACACGCGGAGCGTCCGAGTAGTTACAAAAACAAATCGCAAATTACTGCCCTATCCTCTGTGTATGACAGACTACAATGCACTTACCATCAGTTTATATAACTAACAGCCTTTTTTTTTAAAAAAAAAAAAAAAAAAAACTCTTATGCTAGATAATTAGCAATTTCTAATTCATCGTTATTTCTGGTACACGCTAAGCGCGTGATATTTGTCGCTGCAGTAGCGGCCGGTCTCTCGCGGCTACACGCCTTCTCACATAACCGCTGACGTGCCGTTGCCTACTCCGCACATACGCGTGCGCTGCGCTCTCGCTAACAGCTCCAAGCTGGTTTCTTCATGCATCCGGAAGACACGGCAAACAAAATTCATTCAAGCATCCCAATAAATCTTAACATAAATATTAAATAGATGTGATTCATTGTTTAAATTCTTTTCCTCGTTTTGTTTCACATTAGCTGGATAAATCACACGAAGTTCTTAACGATTTACATTATTCTGCATACCTTAGTCTGCCAATCCTATAAGTGAAGTTTCACTACTGCTTTGATTCATTGTATAAGCTACAAACTACAGCCCTAACCCTCTTACACATCGAACTATGATGACATTTAACGTTATCTGCCTTGGACAAGGCCAGATATGGGCAAACCAATGCAATGCCACGGGTTTTTCACGCTACTGACGAGGCACAAACGACCAATCGTCCGGGCTGCCGTATATCGGTGGACGATTGTTCCTTGGTTGCTACGCAGTTATTTTTGCCCTCCCCATTTATTTTACTCTACCGCCGTGGTCATTGTTCTATCCTGTTTTCCTTCTTCTGTCGATGAGGAGGCCCCTACAACATGTTAGGTACCCTCTTCCGACAGTACCGGTCTTTTAGTCTTACCACCATTTACACCGAGATATTGCTCTCCCTTGTTGCAGTCTTGCCCCAAAATATCGGCCAATGATCCATTGTGAGATACGTACTTTGCCTCTAATTAGCCGGTGATGTAAGCGTTACGGGAACTGTGCCTAGTTGTCCTTTCAGTTCAATTTGTTATCGTCAGTTTTAAAACTAACACACACGCAGCCTAGCAGCCAGCCCCAGGTGGCCAGTGTTACATGTTAACGTTGAGCGTTCCGACTACTTACAGCATTATTATTATACATCATTGTGTTTTTATTTTCCTGTCAATATATGTCATTGTTTTTAATTATGTCATTATGCTAGCGCTATTGATTTATAGTTCATGATTTTCATTTTATGTAGTGTTATGTACTGCGCGCACAAAAAGTGACGCTATTTATGCATGTATGCTATTCTAGCTTCAGAGCTATTTTTATTGCTTGAACAGTCGACATTTCCCTAGTACAGCAGGTCGCTAATAACGCCGCTGATACTTTTATTACGGACGCCCTTAGGCCCGCTTAACCACGGTATCGCAGATAGCTCCAATGCACTGCCTACCCCTCAATTATTAGACAGGTTGCCTTAGCACTGTCCGCAGGTTGCCCCATTGCCCTGCAAATTATATAATCATCAGTCCAAGTCTGCAGATTGCACTAATGGACTGCTGAACTTAATAGTCGAGTCACTCGCAGGTAGCTCATACGCACTGCGAACTTGTACTTACACGTCACCGAATCCTAGGCTCCTCGGTTGACCACAAAACAATTCACACATCAATTTCCGTGAGACAATTTGCACTCACACTACGCCTTTGGCACTCAACCACAAATGAACTGAGCCCCAGACGCTCTTTTATTACATTTTATACAACGCCACCTTCTTCTAGATGGCAATTCCATTGCAAAATCATCGGATTCTGCCAAAGATTCAGATACCGTTCCCCAGATGGCAGCCTTTTCCGTTGCTGAACGGATTAGTTGCTTTTCACCATCTGACAGTGCAAACTGCACTTTTAAGAACGATGTTGTTACTGACGTAGTCCCTTATGCACTTCGTCAACCGATTAAAAAAAAAAAAAAAAAAAAAAAAAAAAAAAAACTTCCCCTGACGGATTTCGTATCCGATTCGGAAGTTTACATTCGGGAAATATCCTCTTTATTTTATTTCTTGTCAATTATTATTACTTCAATGTCATGTTTTATTGTTATCAATTTATAGTTATGATTAATGTTAGTACACTTTATGGTTATACGCTATTTTTGTGTCATATTCGGTATTCCCTTTTAAGTTTCATTGTTTCTCGACTGGAAGTATCTCTGATAGCACCTATTGGCCTTCAATTCGTATCCGCCATCAGCTACCGTTAGGCACACATTTACACAACACTTCATACGCCAATAACAACTAACAACACACTCACACTGTTCATATCCACACTACCTTGGTGTAACTTGTTGATGTTACCAGACCTCTATTGTCATATACTAAGTACATGAACAAGGCTTTTATGGTTTATGCCCTCCGCTCTTCGGAAGGGGAAAGGGAAGTACGTACATATGTACGTCATGTTCAGTAGCAGTTTCTTTTAATCAACAACGTAGTCAATTTACCAGTTGAACACTTAAGTTGTTCTGTTAAAATGGAATCAAACGTCTTTGTGACATCAGCTATTTGTGTATTATTGCTTTGCAATAAACTGTTACTTTTAAGTTGCACTTACAATGTCTTAGCCTCGGACGCAGAGCCACTAGCGCTCTCCGACGCTGTTATCTGAGCTCAGCACTCTGCCGGCTCAGCGCTGATAGAGCTGCGCTGCGCCGCCTCCACTGCTTCACACCCAGCCTCTGTATTCACGAGCAACAGACTCGCTCTCGCTAACATTCATTTCCGACTTCTATTGACCACTTCTGTAAGTAAAGATCCTTTGATTATTGAGTTAACTTGAGTTGTCCTACCCTCATTCGGGTTTTCTACAGCTGAAAAACCACTCAATATTATTTCTGAAATTTATGAAGTACTTCACCTGTCTCGCCGTGTCGAACCTTAGCGGGGTGGGTGCCCCTGCGTAGTGGCCAATGCGTGGGAGGTGCCTAGGCTGTGCGGGTTTACACCGCGATCACAGGATTCCTTCTCATTTTATTCATTCAAAAAAAAAAAAAAAAAAAAAAAAAAAAAAGAAAAAAAAAACTTTCTTCGTACAAAATCTCAAATTAATTGATGACACTTGGCCTTCGTCCCATAGCAGGTAGAAAAATTTTTCCAGCGAGTTACGCTTAGTCTGCGCTGCGTAGTACTGCCTCCGCGTTCAGCGTCTTTTTTGCTGACGCGTGATTGATCAGCGGATACTCGGTGTCGAATTACACCATTGTCTTGCCGCCTTGCTACCCCCACGGCTGCCAAACTGTTGGTTGCCTGCCGTGATTCTACTTCGTGGCCTTCTTCATCAGTAAGCGTGACTGAACGGGTCCATCGTCGCTACTTGCCAGGTAATTATTGCTACAACGGTGTACCCCCTCCGTCATCTCTGAATTACTCATCAAGTAAGCCAGGAAATTTTTACTTCTAGGGGCACTAATACTTTCTCTCGCAGTCGACCGTTATCAACATTGGAAACTGAAAGCAACCTCCCCTTTTACTATGCTGCATTGGAGGTCCGACTTACCCGTAATTCTGACGGTATTCGGATGCGAATGAGGTTGCCAATCACGTGCGCAAATTGCGAATACGAGTGCTATCAAATATACACTTTTCCAGTCTCTTGGGCTACCCTTCATCACCATGTTGTTTGGCAGACTCAAGAATTTTTAATAGTTAGTCGGGATCGACAAACTCACGCCACTCTCACTCGCGCTGAACTATCCAGTTGCTTCCATACAACACATTACTTATGCTCCACGCTAATTTTACACACTAACACTACTGAGTGCGAGATGTCACTGTTTTTAGCTGAAACCACTACCCCTCCATGTCCTCGTGTTCTAGTCTCACTTCGTCAACCAATAATTCAGCCTATTGGCAACAGTTTTCTGTTCGCTGTTCCACAGACTGTCACCGCCACCCTCGTGTGCCACCGTTCAATGGCAGAGACTGAATCGTACCGGGTAACACTGAATAATAGTGGCCTAGTGTATAATAGTTCTAGATGTGACGTATACGCTGCTTCTATGAGGATATCAGCTCAATTGCACTCCACCTTTCATGTCACCATTCCCACATTTACCTTATACCTTCCTGAACTCTCTTTTAAAATCCATCACCATGAGAAGCTGAAGAATTTACCGAATACCAATGATTCAGATCTACTCCAATCGATCAATCATCTCCTTACCCAGGAACACAACCAAGTTGCTCTTGACCGAGTGGCCTCACATATTGCTGATTGGCACCAAACCAAGCGATTAACCACCGTTGTATTACCCAGCGCTGGTTCGGTAATCATCACTGTAATAATTCTGATTATAGTATCCTGGATACTCTGTAAAAGAGGGTTTTGCAAATGTTTCACTTCCTTCCGAGAAGTAGTACCACCCCCACAACCTGAAGGTGAATATCACACCTGAAACTACCTGCCAACCTTGGTGCATGCGATCAGGCATGACCCCCCCCTTAGAATTAAGTTGTAGTCTAGGTGTCAGGTCAATGAACTAATTTTGTAATGGATTTGTATTTCTATGTAAAGTCTATGGAATCACAATTTAACTGTCGAGTTTTAACCCTCATGTAAGTTATTTTGTTTTCTCTTTAAATTTTTGTCATTTTGTAATGTTCTCATTCACCCACTTGGGCAATTACCATTGTAATCCTAGATTTAAGAACTCAAAGTAATATTACGGGGAAAAACCCCCTTGTGACTATTAGGCCTGGGAGCATTCTCTCACCCCCACGAGGGTGGAGTGTTTCAGTGTGCTGTGCTCCGGTGCCCCTCATCATCGCCTGGGTACCCACCACCACTGATACCGCCGACACACATTCACAGCATGGCGCCGCCCCACTGCCGTCGCACCAACTTCACAAGTTTGTTATTCAAGAGCCTTCCTTCAGGCCCTTCAGGCCACTTTGTAACATTTGCACATATTAATATCACTATGTTATGGGACCCTTCATAATGATCATATATTTTTTAAATGGAATAATCGATTAGAATAAGCTCATTCATTTTCATCCAGAGAGCCTTCTTCGGAAGGGGAAAGGATGTGCAGGGAGGAGACCCCCAAGAGGGATCATTGCCGACAAAATTTTATTTAAATAAATTTTCAATGCATAATGTTCGGCCGTAGAAGGCGTGGGCATACTGTGGTGGAAGGTGCTGGCCGGAAGACCATGGTCGGCACATTCCTGCCACGTGCTCCTCGGTCAGACTCAAGTCCCACGGGTTGGTTGCGCTGACGGGGGCACGCTACTAGCAAGGCGCGTTGGCGGAATCAATCCTCCAATCAGAGACTAATCGTGTGATCACGTGGGGACGCGGCCGGGAGCGGCGAGGGCGGCTTGGAAACAGCTCCGCGCTCTCTTAGCTTCTGACCTCGGCCCCGAGTAGTCGCTCCTCTAGTCTCTGCCTCTCTGATGAGCAGACGGCAACCCCTCTTGGGGCTGCTCAGCCCTACGTAGGCACCACTGTACCATCATTACAAGAATACACTGGGTCCATTCCACTCAATTAATTTTCATTTTACAACGCCCTCCGCTCCTGACTTCTATCCTGACGAACATTGTACTTAAGTCGGCATTGTGCCTTTTCTAATTAATTCCGATGCAATTTCTGTGTTTCATCGTCAATACCAAGGTCCAAGGGATACAGTAAACCTGGAGTGAAGCATCGGAATCCGTAACTAGTGTCAATGGAATGGTTCAAAACATAGACAGTAAGAAGAGTCAGTCTTCTTGTACTTAAGTCTGTATTGTGCCTTTTGTATTTAATTCCGATGACAATTCTGTGTTTCATCGTCAATAAGAAACACAGAGGGATACAGTAAACCTGAAGTGAAGCATCGTGATCTATAGCTAGTGTCACACGAATGGTTCAAAGCATAGTCAGTAAGAAAAGTCAGTCTTCTTGTCCTTAAGTCGACTTTGTGCCTTTTGTATTAAATTGCGATGCAATTTCAGTGTTTCATCGCCAATAAGAAGGTCCAAGGGATACAGTAAACCTCGAGTGAAGCATCTGAATCTATAATTAGTGTCACAGGAATGGTTCAAAACATAGACAGTAGGAAGAGTCAGTCTTCTTGTACCACAGTCGGCATTGTGCCTTTTGTATTTAATTCCGATGCAATTTCTGTGTTTCATCGTCAATAAGAAGGTCCAAGGGATACGGTAAACCGCAACTGATGCATCGGAATCTATAACTAGGGTCACAGGAAAGGTTCAAAGCATAGACAGTAGGAAGAGTCAGTGTTCTTGTACTTAAGTCGGCATTGTCCCTTTTGAACTTAATTCCGATGCATTTTATGTGTATCATCGCCAATAAGAAGGTCCAAGGGGTACAGTAAACCAGAAGTGAAGCATCGGAATCAACAACTAGTGTCACAGGATTGGTTCATATCATCGACAGTAAGAAGAGTCAGTCTTCTTGTACCATAGTCGGCATTGTGCTTTTTGTATCTAATTCCGATCCTATTTCTGTGTTTCATCGTCAATAAGAAGGTCCAAGGGATACAGTAAATCTGGAGTGAAGCATCGGAATCTGTAACTAGAGTCACAGTAATGGTTCAAATCATATGCAGTAAGAAGAGTCAGCCTTCTTGTACTTAATTCGGCATTGTGCCGTTTGTATTTAATTCCGATGCAATTTCTGTGTTTCATCGTCAATAAGAAGGTCCAAGGGATACAGTAAGCCAGAAGTGAAGAATCGGAATCTATAACTAGTGTCACTGGAATGGTTCAAAATATAGACTGTAAGAAGAGTCAGTCTTCTTGTACTTATGTCGGCATTGTGGCTTTTGTATTTAATTCCGATGCCATTTCTGTGTTTCACCGTCAATAAGAAGTTCAGAGAGATACAGAAAACCTGAAGAGTAGCATCGGAATCTATAACTTGTGTCACAGGAATGGTTCAAAACATAGACAGTTGGAAGAGTCAATCGTCTTGTACGTAAATCGGCATTGTGCCTTTTGTATTTTATTCCGATGCAATTTCTGTGTTTCATCGTCAATAAGAAAGTCCAAGGAATCCAGTAAACCTGACGTGAAGCATCGGAATCTGTAAGTAGTGTCACAGGAATGGTTCATAGCATAGTCAGTAAGAAGAGTCAGTCTTCTTGTACTTAGGTCGGCGTTGTGCATTTCTATTTAATTCCGATGCAATTTCTGTGTTTGATCGTCAATAGGAAGGTCCATGGGATACAGTAAACCTGGGGTGAAGCATCGGAATCTATAACTTGTGTCACAGGAATGGTTCAAAACATAGTCAGTAAGAAGAGTCAGTCTTCTTGTACTTAAGTCCACATTATGCCTTTCCATTTACTTCCGATGCAATTTCTGTGTTTCATCGTCAATAAGAAGGTCAGAGGGATACAATAAACCTGAAGTGAAGTATCGGAATCTTTAACTAGTGTCACAGGCATGGTTGAAATATAGTCAGTAAGAGGAGTCAGTCTTCTTGTACTTAAGTCGGCATTGTGCCTTTTCTATTTAATTCCGATGCAATTTCTGTGTTTCATCGTCAATAAGAAGGTACAAGGGATACAGTGAACCGGAAATGAAGCGTCGGAATCTATAACTAGTGTCACAGGAATGTTTCAAATCATAGACAGTAGGATGATTCAGTGTTCTTGTACTTAAGTCGGCATTGTGCCTTTTGTATTTAATTCTGATGCATATTCTATGTTTCATCGTCAATAAGAAGGTCAGAGGGATACAGTAAACCTGAAGTGAAGCTTCGTAATCACTAGCTAGTGTCACACGAATGGTTAAAAACACAGTCAGTAAGAAGAGTCAGTCTTCTTGTCCTAAAGTCGAATTTGTGCCTCTTGTATTTATTTCGAATGCAATTTCTGTGTTTCATCGTCAATATGAAGGTCCAAGGGATACAGTAAAACTCGAGTGGAGCATTGGAATCTATAACTAGTGTCATAGGAATGGATCAAAACATAGACAGTAATAAGAGTCAGTCTTCTTGTACTTATGTGGGCATTGTGCCTTTTGTATTTAATTCCGATGCAATTTTTATGTTTCATCGTCAATAAGAGGGTACAAGGGATATAGTAAACCTGAAGTGAAGCATCGGAATCTATAACTAGTGTCACAGGAATGGTTCAAACATAGACAGTAGGAAGAGTCAGTGTTCTTGTACGTAAGTCCTCATTGTGCCTTTGTATTTAATTCCGATTCATTTTCTGTGTTTCATCGTCAATAAGAAGGTCCAAGGGATACAGTAAACCTGAAGTGAAGCATCGGAATCTACAAGTAGTGTCACAGGATTGGTTCATAACATAGGCAGTAGGAAGAGTCAGTCTTCTTGTATTTAAGTCGGCATTCTGCATTTTCTATATAATTCCGAAGCAATTTCTGTGTTTCATCGTCAATAGGAAGGTCAGAGGGATACAGTAAACCTGAAGTGAAGCATCGGAGTCTATAACTAGTGTCACTGGAATGGTTCAAAGCATAGTCAGTAAGAAGAGTCAGTCTTCTTGTAATTATGTCGGCATTGTGAATTTCGTATTTAATTCCGATGCAATTTCTGTGTTTCACCGTCAATAAGAAGATCCAAGGGATACAGTAAAGCTGGAGTGAAGCATCGGAATCTATAACTAGAGTCACAGTAATAGTTCAAATCATTGACATTAAGAAGAGTCAGTCTTCTTGTACTTAATTCGTTATTGTGCCTTTTGTATTTTATTCCGATGCAATTTGTGTGTTCCATCGTCAATAACAAGGTCCAAGGGATACAGTGAACCAGAAGTGAAGCATCGGATTCTATAACTAGTGTCACAGAAATTGTTCAAAACATAGACAGTAGGAAGAGTCAGTCTTCTTATACTTAAGTCGGCATTGTGCCTTTTGTATTCAATTCCGATGCAATTTCTGTGTTTCATCGTCAATAAGAAGGTCCAAGGGAAACAGTAAACCTGAAGTGAAGCTTCGGAATCTGTTACTAGTGTCGCAGGAATGATTCAAATCATAGACAATACGAAGAGTCAGTCTTCTTGTACTGAATTCGGCATTGTGGCTTTTGTATTTAATTCCGATGCAATTTCTGTGTTTCATCAACAATAAGAAGGTCAGAGGGATACAGACAACCTGAAGAGAAGCATTTGCGGCTGTAACTTGTGTCACAGGAATGGTTCAAAACAGAGACAGTAGGAAGACTCAGTCTTCTTGTACGTAAGTCGGCATTGTACCTTTTGTATTTAATACCGATGCAATTTCTGTGTTTCATCGTCTATAAGAACTTCCAAGATATATAGTAAACCTGAAGTGACGCATCTGAATCTGTAACTAGTGTCACAGGAACGGTTCATAACATTGTCTGTAAGAAGAGTCAGTCTTCTTGTACTTAAGTCGGCGTTGTGCCTTTTCTATTTAATTCCAATGCAGTTTCTGTGTTTCATCGTGAATAAGAACGTCCAAGGGATACAGTAAACCTGGAGTGAAGCATCGGAAACTATTACTAGTGTCACAGGAATGGTTCAAACATAGTCAGTAAGATGAGTCTGTCTTCTTGTACTTAAGTCGACATTGTGCCTTATCCATTTACTTCCGATGCAATATCTGTGTTTCATCGTCAATAAGAAGGTCAGAGGGATACAATAAACATGAAGTGAAGCATCGGAATCTATAACTAGTGACACAGGAATGGTTCAAGACATAGTCAGTAAGAAGAGTCAGTCTTCTTGTCCTTATGTCGGCATTGTGCCTTTTGTATCTAATTCCGATGCAATTTCTGTGTTTCATCGTTAATAAGAATGTGCAAGGGATACAGTAAACCTGAAGTGAAGCATCGGAATCTATAACTAGTATCACAGGAATGGTTCAAATCATTGTCAATAAGAAGAGTCGGTCTTCATTTTCTTAAGTCGGCATTGTGCCTTTTGTATTTAATTCCGATGCAATATCTGTGTTTCATCGTCAATAAGATGGTCCATGGGATACAGTAAACCTGGGGTGAAGCATCGAAATCTATAACTAGTGTCACAGGAATGGTTCAAAACATAGTCAGTAAGAAGAGTCAGTCTTCTTGTACTTAAGTCCACATTATGCCTTTCCATTTACTTCCGATGCAATTTCTGTGTTTCATCGTCAATAAGAAGGTCAGAGGGATACAATAAACCTGAAGTGAAGTATCGGAATCTTTAACTAGTGTCACAGGCATGGTTGAAACATAGTCAGTAAGAGGAGTCAGTCTTCTTGTACTTAAGTCGGCATTGTGCCTTTTCTATTTAATTCCGATGCAATTTCTGTGTTTCATCGTCAATAAGAAGGTACAAGGGATACAGTGAACCGGAAATGAAGCGTCGGAATCTATAACTAGTGTCACAGGAATGTTTCAAATCATAGACAGTAGGATGATTCAGTGTTCTTGTACTTAAGTCGGCATTGTGCCTTTTGTATTTAATTCTGATGCATATTCTATGTTTCATCGTCTATAAGAAGGTCAGAGGGATACAGTAAACCTGAAGTGAAGCTTCGTAATCTCTAGCTAGTGTCACACGAATGGTTAAAAACACAGTCAGTAAGAAGAGTCAGTCTTCTTGTCCTGAAGTCGAATTTGTGCCTCTTGTATTTATTTCGAATGCAATTTCTGTGTTTCATCGTCAATATGAAGGTCCAAGGGATACAGTAAAACTCGAGTGGAACATTGGAATCTATAACTAGTGTCATAGGAATGGTTCAAAACATAGACAGTAATAAGAGTCAGTCATCGTGTACTTAAGTCAGCATTTTGCCTTTTGTATTTAATTCCCATGGAATTTCTGTGTTTCATCGTCAATAAGAAGGTCCAAGGGATACAGTATACCTGAAGTGAAGCATCGGAATCTATAACTAGTGTCACAGGAATGGTTCAAAACATCGTCAGTAAGAAGAGTCAGTCTTCTTGTACTTATGTGGGCATTGTGCCTTTTGTATTTAATTCCGATGCAATTTTTATGTTTCATCGTCAATAAGAGGGTACAAGGGATACAGTAAACCTGAAGTGAAGCATCGGAATCTATAACTAGTGTCACAGGAATGGTTCAAACATAGACAGTAGGAAGAGTCAGTGTTCTTGTACGTAAGTCCTCATTGTGCCTTTGTATTTAATTCCGATTCATTTTCTGTGTTTCATCGTCAATAAGAAGGTCCAAGGGATACAGTAAACCTGAAGTGAAGTAGTGTCACAGGATTGGTTCATAACATAGGCAGTAGGAAGAGTCAGTCTTCTTGTATTTAAGTCGGCATTCTGCATTTTCTATATAATTCCGACGCAATATCTGTGTTTCATCGTCAATAGGAAGGTCAGAGGGATACAGTAAACCTGAAGTGAAGCATCGGAGTCTATAACTAGTGTCACTGGAATGGTTCAAAGCATAGTCAGTAAGAAGAGCCAGTCTTCTTGTACTTATGTCGGCATTGTGATTTTCGTATTTAATTCCGATGCAATTTCTGTGTTTCACCGTCAATAAGAAGATCCAAGGGATACAGTAAAGCTGGAGTGAAGCATCGGAATCTATAACTAGAGTCACAGTAATAGTTCAAAACATAGACAGTAGGAAGAGTCAGTCTTCTTATACTTAAGTCGGCATTGTGCCTTTTGTATTCAATTCCGATGCAATTTCTGAGTTTCATCGTGAATAAGAAGGCCCAAGGGATACAGTAAACCTGGAGTGAAGCATCGGAATCTATTACTAGTGTCACAGGAATGGTTCAAACATAGTCAGTAAGATGAGTCAGTCTTCTTGTACTTAAGTCGACATTGTGCCTTATCCATTTACTTCCGATGCAATATCTGTGTTTCATCGTCAATAAGAAGGTCAGAGGGAAACAATAAACATGAAGTGAAGCATCGGAATCTATAACTAGTGACACAGGAATGGTTCAAAACATAGTCAGTAAGAAGAGTCAGTCTTCTTGTCCTTATGTCGGCATTGTGCCTTTTGTATCTAATTCCGATGCAATTTCTGTGTTTCATCGTTAATAAGAATGTCCAAGGGATACAGTAAACCTGAAGTGAAGCATCGGAATCTATAACTAGTATCACAGGAATGGTTCAAATCATTGTCAATAAGAAGAGTCGGTCTTCATTTTCTTAAGTCGGCATTGTGCCTTTTGTATTTAATTCCGATGCAATATCTGTGTTTCATCGTCAATAAGAAGGTCAGTGGGATACAGTAAACCTGGAGTGAAGCATCGGAATCTATAACTAGTGTCACAGGAATGGTTCAAAGCATAGTCATTAAGAAGAGTCAGTCTTTTTGAACTTAAGTCGGCATTGTGCCTTTTTTATTTAATTCCGATGCAATTTCTGTGTTTCATCGTCAATAAGAAGGTTAGAGGGATACAGTAAACCTGAAGTGAAGGATCGGAATCCAAAACTAGTGTCACAGGAATGGTTCAACTCATTGTCAATCAGAAGAGTCGGTCTTCATGTACTTAAGTTGGCATTGTGCATTTTTATTTAATTCCGATGCAATTTCTGTGTTTCATCGTCAATACGAATGTTAGAGGGATACAGTAAACCTGAAGTGAAGCATCGGAATCCAAAACTAGAGTCACAGGAATGGTTCAACTCATTGTCAATAAGAAGAGTCGGTCTTCATGTACTTAAGTTGGCATTGCGCCTTTTGTATTTAATTCCGATGCAATTTCTGTGTTTCATCGGCAATAAGTTCAGAGGGATACAGTAAACCTAAGGTGAAGCATCGAAATCTATAACTAGTATCACAGGAATGGTTCAAAACATAGACAGTAGGAAGAGCAGTCTTCTTGCACTTAAGTCGGCATTGTGCCTTTTGTATTTAATTCCGATGCAATTTCTGTGTTTCATCGTCAATAAGAAGGTCAGAGAAATACAGTCAACCTGAAGTGAAGCATCGGAATCCAAAACTAGTGTCACAGGCATGGTTCAAAACATAGACAGTAGGAAGAGCCAGTCTTCTTGTACGTAAGTCGGCATTGTGCCCTTTGTATTTAATTCCGATGCGTTTTCTGTGTTTCATCGTCAATAAGAAGGTCCAAGGTATACAGCAAACCTGAAGTGAGTCAACGGAATCTATAACTAGTGTCACTGGAATGGTTCAAAACATAGTCAATAAGAAGAGTCAGTCATCTTGTACTTAAGTCGGCATTGGGGCTTTTCTATTTAATTCCGATGCTATTTCTGTGTTTCATCGTCAATAAGAAGGTCCAAGGGATACAAAAAACCTGGAGTGAAGCATCGGAATCTATCACAAGTGTCACAGGAATGGTTCAAAACATAGACAGTAAGAAGAGTCAGTCTTCTTGTACTTAAGTCGACATTCTGCCTTTTCTATTTAATTCCGATGCAATTTCTGTGTTTCATCGTCAATAAGAAGGTCAGAGGGATACAATACACCAGAAGTGAAGCATCAGAATCTATAACTTATGTCACTGCAATGGTTCAAACATAGTCAGTATGAAGAGTCAGTCTTCTTGTACTTAAGTCGGCATTGTGCCTTTTCTAATTAATTCCGATGCAATTTCTGTGTTTCATCGTCAATACCAAGGTCCAAGGGATACAGTAAACCTGGAGTGAAGCATCGGAATCCATAACTAGTGTCAATGGAATGGTTCAAAACATAGACAGTAAGAAGAGTCAGTCTTCTTGTACTTAAGTCTGTATTGTGCCTTTTGTATTTAATTCCAATGACAATTCTGTGTTTCATCGTCAATAAGAATCTCAGAGGGATACAGTAAACCTGAAGTGAAGCATCGTAATCTATAGCTAGTGTCACACGAATGGTTCAAAACATAGTCAGTAAGAAAAGTCAGTCTTCTTGTCCTTAAGTCGACTTTGTGCCTTTTGTATTAAATTGCGATGCAATTTCTGTGTTTCATCGCCAATAAGAAGGTCCAAGGGATACAGTAAACCTCGAGTGAAGCATCTGAATCTATAATTAGTGTCACAGGAATGGTTCAAAACATAGACAGTAGAAAGAGTCAGTCTTCTTGTACCATAGTCGGCATTGTGCCTTTTGTATTTAATTCCGATGCAATTTCTGTGTTTCATCGTCAATAAGAAGGTCCAAGGGATACAGTAAACCGCAACTGAAGCATCGGAATCTATAACTAGTGTCACACTAATAGTTTAAAAGAAAGTCAGTAAGTAGAGTCAGTCTTCTTGTCCTTAAGTCGGCATTGTGCCTTTGGTATTTAATTCCGTTGCAATTTCTGTGTATCATCGTCAATAAGAAGGTCAGTGGGATACAGTAAACCTGGAGTGAAGCATCGGAATCTATAACTAGTGTCACAGGAATGGTTCAAAGCATAGTCATTAAGAAGAGTCAGTCTTTTTGTACTTATGTCGGCATTGTGCCTTTTTTATTTAATTCCGATGCAATTTCTGTGTTTCATCGTCAATAAGAAGGTTAGAGGGATACAGTAAACCTGGAGTGAAGCATCGGAATCTATTACTAGTGTCACAGGAATGGTTCAAACATAGTCAGTAAGATGAGTCAGTCTTCTTGTACTTAAGTCGACATTGTGCCTTATCCATTTACTTCCGATGCAATATCTGTGTTTCATCGTCAACAAGAAGGTCAGAGGGATACAGTAAACCTGAAGTGAAGCATCGGAATCCAAAACTAGAGTCACAGGAATCTTTCAACTCATTGTCAATAAGAAGAGTCGGTCTTCATGTACTTAAGTTGGCATTGCGCCTTTTGTATTTAATTCCGATGCAATTTCTGTGTTTCATCGGCAATAAGTTCAGAGGGATACAGTAAACCTAAGGTGAAGCATCGAAATCTATAACTAGTATCACAGGAATGGTTCAAAACATATTCAGTAGGAAGAGCAGTCTTCTTGTACTTAAGTCGGCATTGTGCCTTTTGTATTTAATTCCGATGCAATTTCTGTGTTTGATCGTCAATAAGAAGGTCAGAGGGATACAGTCAACCTGAAGTGAAGCATCGGAATCCAAAACTAGTGTCACAGGCATGGTTCAAAACATAGACAGTAGGAAGAGCCAGTCTTCTTGTACGTAAGTCGGCATTGTGCCCTTTGTATTTAATTCCGATGCGTTTTCTGTGTTTCATCGTCAATAAGAAGGTCCAAGGTATACAGCAAACCTGAAGTGAATCAACGGAATCTATAACTAGTGTCACAGGAATGGTTCAAAACATAGTCAATAAGAAGAGTCAGTCATCTTGTACTTAAGTCGGCATTGGGGCTTTTCTATTTAATTCCGATGCAATTTCTGTGTTTCATCGTCAATAAGAAGGTCCAAGGGATACAAAAAACCTGGAGTGAAGCATCGGAATCTATCACAAGTGTCACAGGAATGGTTCAAAACATAGACAGTAAGAAGAGTCAGTCTTCTTGTACTTAAGTCGACATTCTGCTTTTTCTATTTAATTCCGATGCAATTTCTGTGTTTCATCGTCAATAAGAAGGTCAGATGGATACAATACACCAGAAGTGAAGCATCAGAATCTATAACTTATGTCACTGGAATGGTTCAAACATAGTCAGTATGAAGAGTCAGTCTTCTTGTACTTAAGTCGGCATTGTGCCTTTTCTAATTAATTCCGATGCAATTTCTGTGTATCATCGTCAATAACAAGGTCCAAGGGATACAGTAAACCTGTAATGTAGCATCGGAATCTATAACGAGTGTCACAGGAATGGTTCAAAACGTAGACAGTAATAAGAGTCAGTCATCGTGTACTTAAGTCGGCATTTTGTCTTTTGTATTTAATTCCGATGCAATTTCTGTGTTTCATCGTCAACAAGAAGGTCCAAGGGATACAGTAAACCTGAAGTGAAGCATCGGAATCTATAACTAGTGTCACAGGAATGGTTCAAAGCATAGACAGTAGGGAGAGTCAGTGTTCTTGTACTTAAGTCGGCATTGTCCATTTTGAACTTAATTCCGATGCATTTTCTGTGTATCATCGCCAATAAGAAGGTCCAAGGGGTACAGTAAAGAAGAAGTGAAGCATCGGAATCTACAACTAGTGTCACAGGATTGGTTCATATCATCGACAGTAGGAAGAGTCAGTCTTCTTGTACTTATGTCGGCATTGTGCTTTTCGTATTTAATTCCGATGCAATTTCTGTGTTTCACCGTCAATAAGAAGGTCAGAGGGATACAGTAAACGCGAATCATCAGAATCTATAACTAGTGTCACAGGAAAGGTTCAAACATAGACAGTAAGAAGAGTCAGTCTTCTTGTACTTAAGTCGGCATTGTGGCTTTTGTGTTTAAGGGGATACGGAATCGGATTTTGGGTTAAAAAATCGAATTTTTTTTAATTGGCGTATTATATTCTGCCATGTTTCCTCTTTAAAATGACGTATCATACATAGCTCTACTGCAATTATAACTATTTTATTTTTATATATTTGTGAGATCGGGTATTGCGCTTTAGTTATACACGTCTCTCGTGGCTGACCATGAACTTTTTGGCAGTACCTTTAAAGTGACATGAATTCAAATATCCCGGTTTCCAGCGACTATTTATACACTAGTTGCCCGAAAATGTTTCTCTCTGGTTTCCTCAAGTTACTCTTTGACTTTGTGGCGGGACTGGTTTGTAAACAGTGTGATATAAGAAAGTAGTTGTTGTTGAGTTATTTCGTATTTAGTGCTTCATTTTTCGCAGTGAAAATGCCTAGAGCTAAAGCAAAAGTATTTAAAAAGCGTGTGAACTGGCAAAAGAAAAGAAATAATGATTCATTAGCAAAGCAAAGCAGTTCATCATCATCACTGTTGGAAAATGTGAATCCACTTATTACTGATTTGCCGAACGAACTTACACCAAATGAAAACAGTGCTTCTCATAAAAAACTAAGAGATTTGGAAGAGAAATATAATTTACTTGATAGAGGGAATGAAGTTTTTGAACTCATTGATACGAATATATTGTGTGAAGCTCTTGAAAACAGTTTGTGCTGCAAAAAATGTCATGGAAACGTTTCTCTGAAAGTAGAATCCCATGTTGGCCTGGCTGCCCAGTTTAATTTAATATGCAGAGTTTGTAAATACAGCTGTAAGTTTCCAAGTTCGGTTTCAGTAACTGTAAATAATGGATACAAGAAAACTGAACTTTATAGTGTAAATATTAGGTTAGTTTATGGATTGCGAGCAATTGGTAAGGGCAAAGCAGCTGGTGATATGCTATGTGGTGTTCTAAATCTTCCAAGTGCACCTTCAAAGTTTGAAGCTTACAATTATGTACTAGGATCTGCAGTTGAAGATGTAGCACAGAAGTCAATGCAGGTTGCTGTGGAAGAAGCAGTGGAAGAAAATGACGGCAGTCGTGACCTCACAGTGGCGTTTGATGGCACGTGGCAGAAAAGGGGCCACACCTCCAACAATGGTGTTGTAACAGCAACTAGTGTTGATACTGGCAAGGTTATTGATGTTGCAATAATGTCTAAATACTGTAGGTGCACAGGCAGGCTGAAAAATGAACACAGTGATGACTGTATTGCTAATTATTATGGTAGTAGTGGTGGCATGGAGGTTGCTGGGGTGATGAAAATTTTTCATCGCTCTTCACAGTGGTATAATGTTCGCTATGTCAAATATCTGGGAGATGGTGACTCTAAAGCATTCAAAGAAGTTTTGGAAAGCAAACCATATGGGAACAGTGTAAATATAAGCAAACTTGAATGTATAGGACATGTGCAGAAGAGAATGGGTGCCAGGCTGAGAAGGTTAAAATCAGTTATGAAAGGGAAAAAACTAGATGATGGGAAAACCTTGGATGGCAGAGGAAGATTGACTGATTCCATAATAGACCACATTCAGAACTGCTATGGCCTTGCAATCAGGCAAAATACAGGCAATCTTGAAGAAATGAGGAGAGCTATATGGGCTTTATATTTCCACACCGCATCCACGGATGAGCATCCACAACATGGTTTGTGCCCCAAAGGTGAAAACAGCTGGTGTAAATACAATAGGGGACTAACAACAGGAGAGAAATACATTCACCACCACAGTCTACCATCAGCCATCATGGCAGAAATAAAGCCCATTTTCAGAGATCTGGCTGACAGAAGTCTTCTGATGAAATGTCTTCACGGAAAAACGCAGAACCCCAACGAGTGCTTGAATAGTGTGATATGGCATCGTCTCCCAAAAACAGTGTTTGTCGGAATTAATACACTACATTTTGGTGTGTATGATGCTGTGGCAACCTTCAATCTTGGAAATATAACTAAATGCCAGGTCCTTCAAAAGTTGGGTATGTGTGTTGGTTCCCGTACGGTACGTGCTATGTTCTTTTTAGATCAGCACAGACTAAGGCATGCTGATAATATAATCAAGACATTAGTGAAAAAAGCAAGACAGGTGCAGAGGGGTGCCAAAAGAAGACTTGAAGATGATTATGAAGACTGTGAAGGGGGTATTAGCTACGGATCAGGAATGTTTTAATCTTCTTTCTCCGTTTCCCGTAAGTTTACTTTTTACTTCATCTAGGAACATTATCTCAGGTACTGGTCAACCTAGAAGTCTGAAATTTTTATGACGTAGTGACATAGGTCCCTATTACATACTGAAACAACGATTTTTTAATTACTTGATTTACAAAAGACTTAGGGGTGATAGTCTAGTAAAAAGCGATGGAAAAAATTTACTTAAAAATAAATGTACAATATCTCTGTAAGAAAATACTTTGACAATAAACTGTTGTTTCAGTATTGTTGTAACATATGAATGCACATACAGTAAAATTTTTACCTCTCTGTCTCCAGTAGTTTGTGAGAAAATGTTCCCTATAGTAGGCATATATTAACATTGCGGGGATAGGTGATTCCGTATCCCCTTAAATCAGAAGCAATTTCTGTGTTTCATCGTCAATAAGACGGCCAGAGGGATACAGTAAACCTGAAGAGAAGCATCAGATTCTATAACTAGTGTCACAGGAATGGTTCAAAGCATAGTCAGTAAGAAGAATCAGTCTTCTTGTCCATATGTCGGAATTGTGCTTTTTGTATCTAATTCCGATGCTATTTCTGTGTTTCATCGTCAATAAGAAGGTCCAAGGGATACAGTAAATCTGGAGTGAAGCATCGGAATCTGTAACTAGAGTCACAGTAATGGTTCCACTCATATACAGTAAGAAGAGTCAGTCTTCTTGTACTTAATTCGGCATTGTGCCGTTTGTATTTAATTCCGATGCAATTTCTGTGTTTCATCGTCAATAAGAAGGTCCAAGGGATACAGTAAGCCAGGAGTGAAGAATCGGAATCTATAACTAGTGTCACTGGAATGGTTCAAAATATAGACTGTAGGAAGAGTCAGTCTTCTTGTACTTATGTCGGTATTGTGGCATTTGTATTTAATTCCGATGCAATTTCTGTGTTTCATCGTCAATAAGAAGGTCAGAGAGATACAGAAAACCTGAAGAGTAGCATCGGAATCTATAACTTGTGTCACAGGAATGGTTCAAAACATAGACAGTAGGAACAGTCAGTCTTCTTGTACGTAAATCGGCATTGTGCCTTTTGTATTTAATTCCGATGCAATTTCTGTGTTTCATCGTCAATAAGAAAGTCCAAGGAATCCAGTAAACCTGACGTGAAGCATCGGAATCTGTAAGTAGTGTTACAGGAATGGTTCATAGCATAGTCAGTAAGAAGAGTCAGTCTTCTTGTACTTAGGTCGGCGTTGTGCTTTTCTATTTAATTCGGATGCAATTTCTGTGTTTGATCGTCAATAAGAAGGTCCATGGGATACAGTAAACCTGGGGTGAAGCATCGGAATCTATAACTAGTGTCACAGGAATGGTTCAAACATAGTCAGTAAGAAGAGTCAGTCTTCTTGTACTTAAGTCCACATTATGCCTTTCCATTTACTTCCGATGCAATTTCTGTGTTTCATCGTCAATAAGAAGGTCAGAGGGATACAATAAACCTGTAGTGAAGTATCGGAATCTTTAACTAGTGTCACAGGCATGGTTGAAACATAGTCAGTAAGAGGAGTCAGTCTTCTTGTACTTAAGTCGGCATTGTGTCTTTTCTATTTAATTCCGATGCAATTTCTGTGTTTCATCGTCAATAAGAAGCTACAAGGGATACAGTAAACCTGAAATGAAGCGTCGGAATCTATAACTAGTGTCACAGGAATGTTTCAAATCATAGACAGTAGGATGATTCGGTGTTCTTGTACTTAAGTCGGCATTGTGCCTTTTGTATTTAATTCCGATGCATATTCTATGTTTCATCGTCAATAGGAAGGTCAGAGGGATACAGTAAACCTGAAGTGAAGCTTCGTAATCTATTGCTAGTGTCACACGAATGGTTAAAAACACAGTCAGTAAGAAGAGTCAGTCTTCTTGTCCTTAAGTCGAATTTGTCCCTTTTGTATTTATTTCGAATGCAATGTCTGTGTTTCATCGTCAATATGAAGGTCCAAGGGATACAGTGAAACTCGAGTGGAGCATTGGAATCTATAACTAGTGTCATAGGAATGGTTCAAAACATAGACAGTAAGAAGAGTCAGTCTTCTTGTACTTATGTCGGCATTGTGCCTTTTGTATTTAATTCCAATGCAATTTCTGTGTTTCATCGTCAATAAGAAGGTCCAAGGGATACAGTAAACCTGAAGTGAAGCATCGGAATCTATAACTAGTGTCACAGGAATGGTTCAAAGCATAGTCAGTAAGAAGAGTCAGTCTTCTTGTCCTTAAGTCGGCATTGCGCCTTTTGTATTTAATTCCGATGCAATTTCTGTGTTTCATCGTCAATAAGAAGGTCCAAGGGATACAGTAAACCTCGAGTGAAGCATCGGAATCTATAATTAGGGTCACAGGAATGGTTCAAAACATAGACAGTAAGAAGAGTCAGTCTTCTTGTACTTAAGTCTGTATTGTGCCTTTTGTATTTAATTCCGATGACTATTCTGTGTTTCATCGTCAATAAGAAAGTCAGAGGGATACAGTAAATCTGAAGTGAAGCTTCGTAATCTATAGCTAGTGTCACACGAATGGTTCAAAGCATAGTCAGTAAGAGGAGTCAGTTATCTTGTCCTTAAGTCGACTTTGTGCCTTTTGTATTAAATTCCGATGCAATTTCTGTGTTTCATCGTCAATAAGAAGGTCCAAGGGATACAGGAAACCTCGAGTGAAGCATCGGAATCTATAATTAGTGTCACAGGAATGGTTCAAATCATAGACAGTAGGAAGAGTCATTCTTCTTGTACTTAAGTCGGCATTGTGCCTTTTGTATTTAATTCCGATGCAATTTCTGTGTTTCATCGTCAATAAGAAGGTCCAAGGGATACAGTAAACCGCAACTGAAGCATCGGAATCCATAACTAGTGTCACAGGATTGGTTCAAAGCATAGTCAGTAGGAAGAGTCGGTCTTCATGTACTGAAGTCGGCATTGTGCCTTTTGTATTTAATTCCGATGCAATTTCTGTGTTTCATCGTCAATAAGAAGGTCCAAGTGATACAGTAGACCTGAAGTGAAGCATCGGAATCTATAACTAGTGTCACACTAATGGTTTAAAACAAAGTCAGTAAGTAGAGTCAGTCTTCTTGCCCTTAAGTCGGCATTGTGCCTTTTGTATTTAATTCCGTTGCAATTTCTGTGTATCATCGTCAATAAGAAGGTCCAAGGAATACAGTAAACCTGTAATGTAGCATCGGAATCTATAACTAGTGTCACAGGAATGGTTCAAAACGTAGACAGTAATAAGAGTCAGTCATCATGTACTTGAGTCGGCATTTTGGCTTTTGTATTTAATTCCGATGCAATTTCTGTGTTTCATCGTCAACAAGAAGGTCCAAGGGATACAGTAAACCTGAAGTGAAGCATCGGAATCTATAACTAGTGTCACAGGAATGGTTCAAAACATCGTCAGTAAGAAGAGTCAGTCTTCTTGTACTTAAGTCGGCATTGTGCCTTTTGTATTTAATTCCAATGCAATTTCTGTGTTTCATCGTCATTAAGAATGTCCAAGGGATACAGTAAACCTAAAGTGAAGCATCGGAATCTATAACTAGTGTCACAGGAATGGTTCAAATCATTGTCATTAAGAAGAGTCGGTCTGCATGTACTTAAGTCGGCATTGTGCCTTTTGTATTTTATTCCGATGCCATTTCTGTGTTTCATCGTCAATAAGAGGGTACAAGGGATACAGTAAACCAGAAGTGAAGCATCGGAATCTATAACTAGTGTCACAGGAATGGTTCAAAACATAGACAGTAGGAAGAGTCAGTGTTCTTGTACTTAAGTCGGCATTGTCCCTTTTGAGCTTAATTCCGATGCATTTTCTGTGTATCATCTTCAATAAGAAGGTCCAAGGGGTACAGTAAACCTGAAGTGAAGCATCAGAATCTACAACTAGTGTCACAGGATTGGTTCATAACATAGACAGTAAGAAGAGTCAGTCTTCTTGTATTTAAGTCGGCATTCTGCCTTTTCTATTTCATTCCGATGCAATTTCTGTGTTTCATCGTCAATAAGAAGGTCAGAGGGATACAGTCAACCTGAAGTGAAGCATTGGGGTCTATAACTAGTGTCACTGGAATGGTTCAAAGCATGGTCAGTAAGAAGAGTCAGTCTTCTTGTACTTATGTCGGCATTGTGCTTTTCGTATTTAATTCCGATGCAATTTCTGTGTTTCACCGTCAATAAGAAGTTCAGAGGGATACAGTAAACGTGAAGCATCGGAATCTATAACTAGTGTCACAGGAAAGGTTCAAACATAGACAGTAAGAAGAGTCAGTCTTCTTGTACTTAAGTCGGCATTGTGGCTTTTGTATTTAATTCCGATGCAATTTCTGTGTTTCATCGTCAATAAGACGGCCAGAGGGATACAGTAAACCTGAAGTGAAGCATCGGATTCTATAACTAGTGTCACAGGAATGGTTCAAAGCATAGTCAGTAAGAAGAGTCAGTCTTCTTGTCCATATGTCGGAATTGTGCTTTTTGTATCTAATTCCGATGCTATTTCTGTGTTTCATCGTCAATAAGAAGGTCCAAGGGATACAGTAAATCTGGAGTGAAGCATCGGAATCTATAACTAGAGTCACAGTAATGGTTCAAATCATAAACAGTAAGAAGAGTCAGTCTTCTTGTACTGAATTCGGCATTGTGGCTTTTGTATTTAATTCCGATGCAATTTCTGTGTTTCATCGACAATAAGAAGGTCAGAGGGATACAGACTACCTGAAGAGAAGCATCGGCGGCTGTAACTTGTGTCACAGGAATGGTTCAAAACAGAGACAGTAGGAAGACTCAGTCTTCTTGTACGTAAGTCGGCATTGTGCCTTTTGTATTTAATACCGAAGCAATTTCTGTGTTTCATCGTCTATAAGAACTTCCAAGGCATATAGTAAACCTGAAGTGAATCATCTGAATCTATAACTAGTGTCACAGGAATGGTTCATAACATAGTCTGTAAGAAGGGTCAGTCTTCTTGTACTTAAGTCGGCGTTGTGCCTTTTCTATTTAATTCCAATGCAGTTTCTGTGTTTCATCGTGAATAAGAAGGTCCAAGGGATACAGTAAACCTGGAGTGAAGCATCGGAATCTATTACTAGTGTCACAGGAATGGTTCAAACATAGTCAGTAAGATGAGTCAGTCTTCTTGTACTTAAGTCGACATTGTGCCTCATCCATTTACTTCCGATGCAATATCTGTGTTTCATCGTCAATAAGAAGGTCAGAGGGATACAATTAACCTGAAGTGAAGCATCGGAATCTATAACTAGTGACACAGGAATGGTTCAAAACATAGTCAGTAAGAAGAGTCAGTCTTCTTGTCCTTATGTCGGCATTGTGCCTTTTGTATCTAATTCCGATGCAATTTCTGTGTTTCATCGTCAATAAGAATGTCCAGGGGATACAGTAAACCTGAAGTGAAGCATCGGAATCTATAACTAGTATCACAGGAATGGTTCAAATCATTGTCAATAAGAAGAGTCGGTCTTCATTTTATTAAGTCGGCATTGTGCCTTTTGTATTTATTTCCGATGCAATTTCTGTGTTTTATCGTTAATAAAAAGGTACAAGGGATACAGTAAACCTGAAGTGAAACGTCGGAATCTATAACTACTGTCACAGGAATGGTTCAAAGCAGAGTCTTTAAGAAGAGTCAGTCTTCTTGTACTTAAGTCGGCATTGTGCCTTTTGTATTTAATTCCGATGCAATATCTGTGTTTCATCGTCAATAAGAAGGTCAGTGGGATACAGTAAACCTGGAGTGAAGCATCGGAATCTATAACTAGTGTCACAGGAATGGTTCAAAGCATAGTCATTAAGAAGAGTCAGTCTTTTTGTACTTAAGTCGGCATTGTGCCTTTTTTATTTAATTCCGATGCAATGTCTGTGTTTCATCGTCAATAAGAAGGTTAGAGGGATACAGTAAACCTGAAGTGAAGCATCGGAATCCAAAACTAGTGTCACAGGAATGGTTCAACTCATTGTCAATAAGAAGAGTCGGTCTTCATGTACTTAAGTTGGCATTGTGCCTTTTGTATTTAATTCCGATGCAATATCTGTGTTTCATCGTCAATAAGAAGGTACAAGGGATACAGAAAACCTGAAGTGAAACGTCGGAATCTATAACTAGTGTCACAGGAATTTTTCAAATCATAGACAGTAGGATGAGTCTGTGTTCTTGTGCTTAAGTCGGCATTGTGCCTTTTGTATTTAATTCCGATGCATTTTCTGTGTTTCATCGTCAATAAGAAAGTCAGAGGGATACAGTAAACCTGAAGTGAAGCATCGGAATCTATAACTATTGTCACAGGAATCGTTTAAAGCATAGTCAGTAAGAAGAGTCAGTCTTCTTGTCCTTAAGTCGGCATTGCGCCTTTTCTATTTAATTCCGATGCAATTTCTGTGTTTCATCGTCAATACCAAGGTCCAAGGGATACAGTAAACCTGGAGTGAAGCATCAGAATCCATAACTAGTGTCAATGGAATGGTTGAAAACATAGACAGTAAGAAGAGTCAGTCTTCTAGTACTTAAGTCTGTATTGTGCCTTTTGTATTTAATTCCGATGACAATTCTGTGTTTCATCGTCAATAAGAAACTCAGAGGGATACAGTAAACCTGAAATGAAGCATCGTAATCTATAGCTAGTGTCACACGAATGGTTCAAAACATAGTCAGTAAGAAGAGTCAGTCTTATTGTCCTTAAGTCGACTTTGTGCCTTTTGTATTAAATTGCGATGCAATTTCTGTGTTTCATCGTCAATAAGAAGGTCCAAGGGCTACAGTAAACCTCGATTGAAGCATCGAAATCTATAATTAGTGTCACAGGAATGGTTCAAAACATAGACAGTAGGAAGAGTCAGTCTTCTTGTACTTAAGTCGGCATTGTGCCTTTTGTATTTAATTCCGATGCAATTTCTGTGTTTCATCGTCAATAAGAAGGTCCAAGGGATACAGTAAACCGAACAGAAGCATCGGAATCTATAACTAGTGTCACAGGAATGGTTCAAAGCATAGTCAGTAGGAAGGGTCGGTCTTCATGTACTTAAGTCGGCATTGTGCCTTTTGTATTTAATTCCGATGCAATTTCTGTGTTTCATCGTCAATACTAAGGTCCAAGAGATACAGTAAACCTGAAGTGAAGCATCGGAATCTATAACTAGTGTCACACTAATGGTTTAAAAGAAAGTCAGTAAGTAGAGTCAGTCTTCTTGTCCTTAAGTCGGCATTGTGCCTTTGTATTTAATTCCGTTGCAATTTCTGTGTATCATCGTCAATAAGAAGGTCCAAGGGATACAGTAAACCTGTAATGTAGCATCGGAATCTATAACGAGTGTCACAGGAATGGTTCAAAACATAGACAGTAATAAGAGTCAGTAATCGTGAACTTAAGTCGGCATTTTGCCTTTTGTATTTAATTCCGATGCAATTTCTGTGTTTCATCGTCAACAAGAAGGTCCAAGGGATACAGTAAACCTGAAGTGAAGCATCGGAATCTATAACTAGTGTCACAGGAATGGTTCAAAGCATAGACAGTAGGAAGAGTCAGTGTTCTTATACTTAAGTCGGCATTGTCCCTTTTAAACTTAATTCCGATGCATTTTCTGTGTATCATCGTCAATAGGAAGGTCCAAGGGGTACAGTAAACCTGAAGTGAAGCATCCGAATCTACAACTAGTGTCACAGGATTGGTTCATATCATCGACAGTAAGAAGAGTCAGTCTTCTTGTATTTAAGTCGGCATTCTGCCTTTCCTATTTAATTCCGATGCAATTTCTGTGTTTCATCGTCAATAAGAAGGTCAGAGGGATACAGTCAACCTGAAGTGAAGCATTGGAGTCTATAACTAGTGTCACTGGAATGGTTCAAAACATGGTCAGTAAGAAGAGCCAGTCTTCTTGTACTTATGTCGGCATTGTGCTTTTCGTATTTAATTCCGATGCAATTTCTGTGTTTCACCGTCAATAAGAAGGTCAGAGGGATACACTAAACGTGAAACATCGGAATCTATAACTAGTGTCACAGGAAAGGTTCAAACATAGACAGTAAGAAGAGTCAGTCTTCTTGTACTTATGTCGGCATTGTGGCTTTTGTGTTTAATTCCGAAGCAATTTCTATGTTTCATCGTCAATAAGACGGCCAGAGGGATACAGTAAACCTGAAGAGAAGCATCGGATTCTATAACTAGTGTCACAGGAATGGTTCAAACATAGTCAGTAAGAAGAATCAGTCTTCTTGTCCATATGTCGGAATTGTGCTTTTTGTATCTAATTCCGATGCTATTTCTGTGTTTCATCGTCAATAAGAAGGTCCAAGGGATACAGTAAATCTGGAGTGAAGCATCGGAATCTATAACTAGAGTCACAGTAATGGTTCAAATCATATACAGTAAGAAGAGTCAGTCTTCTTGTACTTAATTCGGCATTGTGCCGTTTGTATTTAATTCCGATGCAATTTCTGTGTTTCATCGTCAATAAGAAGGTCCAAGGGATACAGTAAACCGAACAGAAGCATCGGAATCTATAACTAGTGTCACAGGAATGGTTCAAAGCATAGTCAGTAGGAAGAGTCGGTCTTCATGTACTTAAGTCGGCATTGTGCCTTTTGTATTTAATTCCGATGCAATTTCTGTGTTTCATCGTCAATACTAAGGTCCAAGAGATACAGTAAACCTGAAGTGAAGCATCGGAATCTATAACTAGTGTCACACTAATGGTTTAAAAGAAAGTCAGTAAGTAGAGTCAGTCTTCTTGTCCTTAAGTCGGCATTGTGCCTTTGTATTTAATTCCGTTGCAATTTCTGTGTATCATCGTCAATAAGAAGGTCCAAGGGATACAGTAAACCTGTAATGTAGCATCGGAATCTATAACGAGTGTCACAGGAATGGTTCAAAACATAGACAGTAATAAGAGTCAGTAATCGTGAACTTAAGTCGGCATTTTGCCTTTTGTATTTAATTCCGATGCAATTTCTGTGTTTCATCGTCAACAAGAAGGTCCAAGGGATACAGTAAACCTGAAGTGAAGCATCGGAATCTATAACTAGTGTCACAGGAATGGTTCAAAGCATAGACAGTAGGAAGAGTCAGTGTTCTTATACTTAAGTCGGCATTGTCCCTTTTAAACTTAATTCCGATGCATTTTCTGTGTATCATCGTCAATAAGAAGGTCCAAGGGGTACAGTAAACCTGAAGTGAAGCATCCGAATCTACAACTAGTGTCACAGGATTGGTTCATATCATCGACAGTAAGAAGAGTCAGTCTTCTTGTATTTAAGTCGGCATTCTGCCTTTCCTATTTAATTCCGATGCAATTTCTGTGTTTCATCGTCAATAAGAAGGTCAGAGGGATACAGTCAACCTGAAGTGAAGCATTGGAGTCTATAACTAGTGTCACTGGAATGGTTCAAAACATGGTCAGTAAGAAGAGCCAGTCTTCTTGTACTTATGTCGGCATTGTGCTTTTCGTATTTAATTCCGATGCAATTTCTGTGTTTCACCGTCAATAAGAAGGTCAGAGGGATACACTAAACGTGAAACATCGGAATCTATAACTAGTGTCACAGGAAAGGTTCAAACATAGACAGTAAGAAGAGTCAGTCTTCTTGTACTTATGTCGGCATTGTGGCTTTTGTGTTTAATTCCGAAGCAATTTCTATGTTTCATCGTCAATAAGACGGCCAGAGGGATACAGTAAACCTGAAGAGAAGCATCGGATTCTATAACTAGTGTCACAGGAATGGTTCAAACATAGTCAGTAAGAAGAATCAGTCTTCTTGTCCATATGTCGGAATTGTGCTTTTTGTATCTAATTCCGATGCTATTTCTGTGTTTCATCGTCAATAAGAAGGTCCAAGGGATACAGTAAATCTGGAGTGAAGCATCGGAATCTATAACTAGAGTCACAGTAATGGTTCAAATCATATACAGTAAGAAGAGTCAGTCTTCTTGTACTTAATTCGGCATTGTGCCGTTTGTATTTAATTCCGATGCAATTTCTGTGTTTCATCGTCAATAAGAAGGTCAGAGGGATACAGAAAACCTGAAGAGAAGCATCGGAATCTATAACTTGTGTCACAGGAATGGTTCAAAACATAGACAGTAGGAAGAGTCAGTCTTCCTGTACGAAAATCGGCATTGTGCCTTTTGTATTTAATTCCGATGCAAATTCTGTGTTTCATCGTCAATAAGAAGGTCCAAGGAATCCAGTAAACCTGACGTGAAGCATCGGAATCTATAAGTAGTGTCACAGGAATGGTTCATAGCATAGTCAGTAAGAAGAGTCAGTCTTCTTGTACTTAAGTCGGCGTTGTGCCTTTTCTATTTAATTCGGATGCAATTTCTGTGTTTGATCGTCAATAAGAGGGTACAAGGGATACAGTAAACCGCAACTGAAGCATCGGAATCTATAACTAGTGTCACAGGAATGGTTCAAATCATTGTCAATAAGAAGAGTCGGTCTGCATGTACTAAAGTCGGCATTGTGCCTTTTGTATTTTATTCCGATGCAATTTCTGTGTTTCATCGTCAATAAGAGGGTACAAGGGATACAGTACACCTGAAGTGAAGCATCGGAATCTATAACTAGTGTCACAGGAATGGTTCAAAACATAGACAGTAGGAAGAGTCAGTGTTCTTGTACTTAAGTCGGCATTGTCCCTTTTGAACTTAATTCCGATGCATTTTCTGTGTATCATCTTCAATAAGAAGGTCCAAGGGGTACAGTAAACCTGAAGAGAAGCATCGGAATTTACAACTAGTGTCACAGGATTGGTTCATATCATAGACAGTAAGAAGAGTCAGTCTTCTTGTATTTAAGTCGGCATTCTGCCTTTACTATTTTATTCCGATGCAATTTCCGTGTTTCATCGTCAATAAGAAGGTCAGAGGGATACAGTCAACCTGAAGTGAAGCATTGGAGTCTATAACTAGTGTCACTGGAATGGTTCAAAACATGGTCAGTAAGAAGAGTCAGTCTTCTTGTACTTATGTCGGCATTGTGCTTTTCGTATTTAATTCCGATGCAATTTCTGTGTTTCACCGTCAATAAGAAGGTCAGAGGGATACAGTAAACGTGAAGCATCGGAATCTATAACTAGTGTCACAGGCAAAGTTCAAACATAGACAGTAAGAAGAGTCAGTCTTCTTGTACTTAAGTCGGCATTGTGGCTTTTGTATTTAATTCCGATGCAATTTCTGTGTTTCATCGTCAATAAGACGGCCAGAGGGATACAGTAAACCTGAAGTGAAGCATCGGATTCTATAACTAGTGTCACAGGAATGGTTCAAAGCATAGTCAGTAAGAAGAGTCAGTCTTCTTGTCCATATGTCGGAATTGTGCTTTTTGTATCTAATTCCGATGCTATTTCTGTGTTTCATCGTCAATAGGAAGGTCCAAGGGATACAGTAAACCTGAAGTGAAGCATCGGAATCTATAACTAGTGTCACAAGAATGGTTCAAATCATAGTCAGTAAGAAGAGTCAGTCTTCTTGTCCTTAAGTCGGCATTGCGCCTTTTGTATTTAATTCCGATGCAATTTCTGTGTTTCATCGTCAATAAGAAGGTCCAAGGGATACAGTAAACCTCGAGGGAAGCATCGGAATCTATAATTAGTGTCACAGGAATGGTTCTAATCATAGACAGTAGGAAGAGTCAGTCTTCTAGCCCTTAAGTCGGCATTGTGCCTTTTGTATTTAATTCCGTTGCAATTTCTGTGTATCATCGTCAATAAGGAGGTCCAAGGGATACAGTAAACCTGTAATGTAGCATCGGAATCTATAACTAGTGTCACAGGAATGGTTCAAACCGTAGACAGTAGTAAGAGTCAGTCATCGTGTACATGAGTCGGCATTTTGCCTTTTGTATTTAATTCCGATGCAATTTCTGTGTTTCATCGTCAACAAGAAGGTCCAAGGGATACAGTAAACCTGACGTGAAGCATCGGAATCTGTAACTAGTGTCACAGGATTGGTTCATAACATAGACAGTAGGAAGAGTCAGTGTTCTTGTACTTAAGTCGGCATTGTGCCTTTTGTATTTAATTAAAATGCAATTTCTGTGTTTAATCGTCATTATGAATGTCCAAGGGATACAGTAAACCTAAAGTGAAGCATCGGAATCTATAACTAGTGTCACAGGAATGGTTCAAATCATTGTCAATAAGAAGAGTCGGTCTGCATGTACTTAAGTCGGCATTGTGACTTTTGTATTTTATTCCGATGCAATTTCTGTGTTTCATCGTCAATAAGAGGGTACAAGGGATACAGTAAATCTGAAGTGAAGCGTCGAAATCTATAACTAGTGTCACAGGTATGGTTCAAAACATAGACAGTAGGAAGAGTCAGTGTTCTTGTACTTAAGTCGGCATTGTCCGTTTTGAACTTAATTCCGATGCATTTTCTGTGTATCATCGTCAATAAGAAGTTCCAAGGGGTACAGTAAACCTGAAGTGAAGCATCGGAATCTACAACTAGTGTCACAGGATTGGTTCATAACATAGACAGTAAGAAGAGTCAGTCTTCTTGTATTTAAGTCGGCATTCTGCCTTTTCTATTTTATTCCGATGCAATTTCTGTGTTTCATCGTCAATAAGAAGGTCAGAGGGATACAGTCAACCTGAAGTGAAGCATTGGAGTCTATAACTAGTGTCACTGGAATGGTTCAAAACATGGTAAGTAAGAAGAGTCAGTCTTCTTTTACTTAAGTCGGCATTGTGGCTTTTGTATCTAATTCCGATGCTATTTCTGTGTTTCATCGTCAATAAGAAGGTCCAAGGGATACAGTAAATCTGGAGTGAAGCATCGGAATCTATAACTAGAGTCACAGTAATGGTTTAAATCATATACAGTAAGAAGAGTCAGTCTTCTTAAACTTAATTCGGCATTGTGCCTTTTGTAGTTAATTCCGATGCAATTTCTGTGTTTCATCGTCAATAAGAAGGTCCAATGGATTCAGTAATCCAGAAGTGAAGAATCGGAATCTATAACTAGTGTCACTGGAATTGTTCAAAATATAGACTGTAAGAAGAGTCAGTCTTCTTGTACTAAAGTCGGCATTGTGCCTTTTGTATTTAATTCCGATGCAATTTCTGTGATTCATCGTCAATAAGAAGGTCCAAGGGATACAGTAAACCTGAAGTGAGGCATCGGACACTATAACTAGTGTCACAGAAAAGGTTCAAAACATAGACAGTAGGAAGAGTCAGTCATCTTATACTTAGGTCGGCATTGAGCATTTTGTATTTAATTCCGATGCTATTTCTGTGTTTTATCGTCAATAAGAAGGTCCAAGGGAAACAGTAAACCTGAAGTGAAGCTTCGGAATCTGTAACTAGTGTCGCCGGAATGGTTCAAAGCATAGGCAATACGAAGAGTCAGTCTTCTTGTACTTATGTCGGCATTGTGGCTTTTGTATTTAATTCCGATGCAATTTCTGTGTTTCATCGTTAATAAGAAGGTCAGAGGGATACAGTCAACCTGAAGTGAAGCATCGGAATCCAAAACTAGTGTCACGGGCATGGTTCAAAACATAGACAGTAGGAAGAGCCAGTCTTCTTGCACGTAAGTCGGCATTGTGCCCTTTGTATTTAATTCCGATGCGTTTTCTGTGTTTCATCGTCAATAAGAAGGTCCAAGGTATACAGCAAACTTGAAGTGAATCATCGGAATCTATAACTAGTGTCACAGGAATGGTTCAAAACATAGTCAATAAGAAGAGTCAGTCATCTTGTACTTAAGTCGGCATTGTGGCTTTTCTATTTAATTCCGATGCAATTTCTGTGTTTCATCGTAAATAAGAAGGTCCAAGGGATACAAAAAACCTGGAGTGAAGCATCGGAATCTATCACAAGTGTCACAGGAATGGTTCAAAGCATAGACAGTAAGAAGTGTCAGTCATCTTGTACTTCTGCCTTTTCTATTTAATTCCGATGCAATTTCTGTGTTTCATCGTCAATAAGAAGGTCAGAGGGATACAATAAACCTGAAGTGAAGCATCGGAATCTAGAACTAGTGTCACAGGAATGGTTCAAATCATAGACAGTAAGAAGAGTCAGTCTTCATGTACTTAAGTCGGCATTTTGCCTTTTCTATTTAATTCCGATGCAATTTCTGTGTTTCATCGACGATAAGAAGGTCCAAGTGATACAGTAAACCTGAAGTGAAGCATCAGAATCTATAACTTGTGTCACAGGAATGGTTCAAAATATAGTCAGTATGAAGAGTCAGTCTTCTTGTACTTAAGTCGGCATTGTGCCTTTTCTATTTATTTCCGATGCAATTTCTGTGTTTCATCGTAAATACCAAGGTCCAAGGGATACAGTAAACCTGGAGTGAAGCATCGGAATCCATAACTAGTGTCAATGGAATGGTTCAAAACATAGACAGTAAGAAGAGTCAGTCTTCTTGTACTTAAGTCTGTATTGTGCCTTTTGTATTTTTTCCGATGACAATTCTGTGTTTCATCGTCAATAAGAAAGTCAGAGGGATACAGTAAACTTGAAGTGAAGCATCGTAATCTATAGCTAGTGTCACACGAATGGTTCAAAACATAGTCAGTAAGAAGAGTCAGTCTTCTTGTCCTTAAGTCGACTTTGTGCCTTTTGTATTAAATTCCGATGCAATTTCTGTGTTTCATCGTCAATAAGAAGGTCCAAGGGATACAGTAAACCGCAACTGAAGCATCTGAATCAATAACTAGTTTCACAGGAATGGTTCAAAACATAGTCAGTAGGAAGAGTCGGTCTTCATGTACTTAAGTCGGCAATGTGCCTTTTGTATTTAATTCCGATGCAATTTCTGTGTTTCATCGTCAATACGAAGGTCCAAGGGATACAGTAAACCTGAAGTGAAGCATCGGAATCTATAACTAGTATCACAGGAATGGTTCAAAACATCTTCAGTACGAAGAGTCAGTCTTCTTGTACTTAAGTCGGCATTGTGCCTTTTGTATTTAATTCCAATGCAATTTCTGTGTTTCATCGTCATTAAGAATGTCCAAGGGATACAGTAAACCTAAAGTGAAGCTTCGGAATCTATAACTTGTGTCACAGTAATGGTTCAAATCATTGTCAATAACAAGAGTCGGTCTGCATGTACTTAAGTCGGCATTGTGCTTTTTGTATTTTATTCCGAAGCAATTTCTGTGTTTCATCGTCAATAAGAGGGTACAAGGGATACAGTAAACCTGAAGTGAAGCATCGGAATCTATAGCTAGTGTCACAGGAATGGTTCAAAACATAGACAGTAGGAGGAGTCAGTGTTCTTGTACTTAAGTCGGCATTGTCCCTTTTGAACTTAATTCCGATGCATTTCCTGTGTATCATCGTCAATAAGAAGGTCCAAGGGGTACAGTAAAACTGAAGTGAAGCATCGGAATCTACAACTAGTGTCACAGGATTGGTTCATAACATAGACAGTAAGAAGAGTCAGTCTTCTTGTATTTAAGTCGGCATTCTGCCTTTTCTATACTATTCCGATGCAATTTCTGTGTTTCACCGTCAATGAGAAGGTCAGAGGGATACAGTCAACCTGAAGTGAAGCATCGGAATCTATAACTAGTGTCACAGTAATGGTTCAAATCATATACAGTAAGAAGAGTCAGTCTTCTTGTACTTAATTCGGCATTGTGCCGTTTGTATTTAATTCCGATGCAATTTCTGTGTTTCATCGGCAATAAGAAGGTCCAAGGGATACAGTAAACCAGAAGTGAAGAATCGGAATCTATAACTAGTGTCACTGGAATGGTTCAAAATATAGACTGTAACAAGAGTCAGTCTTCTTGTACTGAAGTCGGCATTGAGCATTTTGTATTTAATTCCGATGCAATTTCTGTGTTTCATCGTCAATAAGAAGGTCCAAGGAAAACAGTAAACCTGAAGTGAAACTTCGGAATCTGTAACTAGTGTCGCCGGAATGGTTCAAAGCATAGGCAGTACGAAGAGTCAGTCTTCTTGTACTTATGTCGGCATTGTGGCTTTTGTATTTAATTCCGATGCAATTTCTGTGTTTCATCGCCAATAAGAAGGTCAGAGGGATACGGAAAACCGGAAGAGAAGCATCGGAATCTATAACTTGTGTCACAGGAATGGTTCATAGCATAGTCAGTAAGAAGAGTCAGTCTTCTTGTACTTAAGTCGGCGTTGTGCCTTTTCTATGTAATTCGGATGCAATTTCTGTGTTTGATCGTCAATAAGAAGGTCCATGGGATACAGTAAACCTGGGGTGGAGCATCGGAATCTATAACTAGTGTCACAGGAATGGCTCAAAACATAGTCAGTAAGAAGAGTCAGTCTTCTTGTACTTAAGTCGACATTATGCCTTTCCATTTACCTCCGATGCAATTTCTGTGTTTCATCGTCAATAAGAAGGTCAGAGGGATACAATAAACCTGAAGTGAAGCATCGGAATCTTTAAGTAGTGTCACAGGAATGGTTCAAACATAGTCAGTAAGAGGAGTCAGTCTTCTCGTACTTAAGTCGGCATTGTGCCTTTTCTATTTAATTCCGATGCAATTTCTGTGTTTCATCGTCAATAACAAGGTCCAAGGGATACACTAAACCTTAAGTGAAGCATCGGAATCTATAACTAGTATCACAGGAATGGTTCAACTCATTGTCGATAAGAAGAGTCGGTCTTCATGTACTTAAGTCGGCATTGTGCCTTTTGTATTTATTTCCGATGCAATATCTGTGTTTCATCGTCAATAAGAAGGTACAAGGGATACAGTAAACCAGAAATGAACGTCGGAATCTACAACTAGTGTCACAGGAATGTTTCAAAGCTTAGACAGTAGGATGATTCAGTGTTCTTGTACTTAAGTCGGCATTGTGCCTTTTGTATTTAATTCCGATGCATATTCTGTGTTTCATCGTCAATAAGAAGGTCAGAGGGATACAGTAAACCTGAAGTGAAGCATCGCAATCTATAGCTAGTGTCACACGAATAGTTAAAAACATAGTCAGTAAGAAGAGTCAGTCTTCTTGTCCTTAAGTCGAATTTGTGCCTTTTGTATTGATTTCGAATGCAATTTCTGTGTTTCATCGTCAATAAGAAGGTCCAAGGGATACAGTAAAACTCGAGTGGAGCATCGGAAACTATAACTAGTGTCACAGGAATGGTTCAAAACATAGTCAGTTGGGAAGAGTCGGTCTTCATGTACTTAAATCGGCGTAGTGCCTTTTGTATATAATTCCGATGCAATATCAGTGTTTCATCGTCAATAAGAAGGTCCAAGGTATACAGTAAACCTGAAGTGAAGCATTGGAATCTATAACTAGTGTCACAGGAATGGTTTAAAGCATAGACAGTAGGAAGAGTCAGTCTTCTTGTACTTAATTCGGCATTGTGACTTTTGTATTTAATTCCGATGCAATTTCTGTGTTTCATCGTCAATAAGAAGGTCCAAGGGATACAGTAAACCTGAAGTGAAGCATCGGAATCTATAACTAGTGTCACACTAAAGGTTTAAAGCAAAGTCAGTAAGAAGAGTCAGTCTTCTTGTCCTTAAGTCGGCATTGTGCCTTTTGTATTTAATTCCGATGCAATTTCTGTGTTCCATCGTCAATAAGAAGGTCCAAGGGATACAGTAAACCTGGAATGTAGCATCGGAATCTATAACTAGTGTCACCAGGAATGGTTCAAAACATAGACAGTAATAAGAGTCAGTCATCGTGTACTTAAGTCGGCATTTTGCCTTTTGTATTTAATTCCGATGCAATTTCTGTGTTTCATCGTCAATAAGAAGGTCCAAGGGATTCAGTAAACCTCAAGTGAAGCAACGGAAACTATAACTAGTGTCACAGGAATGGTTCAAATCATCGTCAGTAAGAAGAGTCAGTCTTCTTGTACTTATGTCGGCATTGTGCCTTTTGTATTTAATTCCGATGCAATTTCTGTGTTTCATCGTTATTAAGAATGTCCAAGGGATAAAGTAAACCTGAAGTGAAGCTCGGAATCCATAACTAGTGTCACAGGAATGGTTCAAACCATTGTCAATAAGAAAAGTCGGTCTTCATGTTCTTAAGTCGGCAATGTGCCTTTTGTATTTAATTCCGATGCAATTTCTGTGTTTCATCGTCAATATGAGGGTACAAGGGATACAGTAAACCTGAAGTGAAGCATCGGAATCTATAACTAGTGTCACAGGAATGGTTCAAAACATAGACAGTACGAAGAGTCAGTCTTCTTGTACTTAAGTCAGCATTGTGCCTTTTGTATTTAATTCCGATGCTATTTCTGTGTTTCATCGTCAATAAGAAGGTCCAAGGGATACAGTAAACTTGAAGTGAAGCATCGGAACCTATAACTAGTGTCACAGGAATGGTTCAAACATAGACAGTTAGAAGAGTCAGTCTTCATGTACTTAAGTCGGCATTGTGGCTTTTGTATTTAATTAAGATGCAATTTCTGTGTTTCAACGTCAATAAGAAGGTCAGAGGGATACAGAAAACCTGAAGTGAAGCATCGGAATCTATAACTAGTGTCACAGGAATGGTTCAAAGCATAGTCAGTAGGTAGAGTCGGTCTTCATGTACTTAAGTCGGCATTGTGCCTTTTGTATATAATTGCGGTGCAATTTCAGTGTTTCATCGTCAATAAGAAGGTCCAAGGGATACAGTAAACCTGAAGTGAAGCATCGGAATCTATAACTAGTGTCACAGGAATGGTTTAAAACATAGACAGTAGGAAGAGTCAGTCTTTTTGTTCTTAAGTCGGCATTGTGACTTTTGTATTTAATTCCGATGCAATTTCTGTGTTTCATTGTCAATACGGAGGTCCAAGGGATACAGTAAACCTGAAGTGAAGCATCGGAATCTATAACTAGTGTCACACTAATGGTTTAAAACAAAGTCAGTAAGAAGAGTCAGTCTTCTTGTCCTTAAGACGGCATTGTGCCTTTTGTATTTAATTCCGATGCAATTTCTGTGTTCCATCATCAATAAGAAGGTCCAAGGGATACAGTAAACCTGGAATGTAGCATCGGAATCTATAACTAGTGTCACAGGAATTTTTCAAAACATAGACAGTAACAAGAGTCAGTCATCGTGTACTTAAGTCGGCATTTTGCCTTTTGTATTTAAATCAGATACAATTTCTGTGTTTCATCGTCAATAAGAAGGTCCAAGGGATACAGTAAAAATGAAGTGAAGCATCGGAATCTATTACTAGTGTCACCGGAATGGTTCAAAACATCGTCAGCAAGAAGAGTCAGTCTTCTTGTACTGAAGGCGGCATTGTGCCTTTTGTATTTAATTCCGATGCAATTTCTGTGTTTCATAGTCATTAAGAATGTGCAAGGGTAACAGTGAACCTGAAGTGAAGCATCGGAATCTATAACTAGTGTCACACGAAAGGTTCAAATCATTGTCAATTAGAAGAGTCGGTCTTCATGTACTTAAGTCGGCAATGTGCCTTTTGTATTTAAATCCGATGCAATGTCTGTGTTTCATCGTCAATAAGAAGGTCCAAGGGATACAGTAAACCTGCAGTGATGCATCGGAATCTATAACTAGTGTCATAGGAATGGTTTAAAACATAGACAGTAGGGAGAGTTAGTCTTCTTGTACTTAAGTCGGCATTGTGACTTTTGTATTTAATTCCGATGCAATTTCTGTGTTTCATCGTCAATAAGAAGGTCCAAGCGATACAGTAAACCTGAAGTGAAGCATCGGAATCTATAACTAGTGTCACACTAATGGCATAAAACAAAGTCAGTAAGATGAGTCAGTCTTCTTGTCCTTAAGTCGGCATTGTGCCCTTTGTATTTAATACCGATGCAACTTCTGTGACCATCGTCAATAAGAAGGTCCAAGGGATACAGTAAACCTGGAATGTAGCATCGGAATCTATAACTAGTGTCACAGGAATGGTTCAAAACATAGACAGTAAATAGAGTCAGTCATCGTGGACTTAAGTCGGCATTTTGCCTTTTGTATTTAATTCCGATGCAATTTCTGTGTTTCATCGTCAATACGAAGGTCCAAGGGATACAGTAAACCTGAAGTGAAGCATCGGAATCTATAACTAGTGTCACAGGAATGGTTCAAAACCTCGTCAGTAAGAAGAGTCGGTCTTCTTGTACTTAAGTCGGCATTGTGCCTTTTGTATTTAATTACGATGCAATTTCTGTGTTTCATCGTCATTAAGAATGTCCAAGGGATACAGTAAACCTGAAGTGAAGAATCGGAAACTATAACTAGTGTCACAGGAATGGTTCAAAACATAGACAGTAGGAAGAGTCAGTGTTCTTGTACTTAAGTCGGCATTGTGCCTTTTGTATTTAATTCCGATTCATTTTCTGTGTTTCATCGTCAACAAGAAGGTCCAAGGGATACAGTAAACGTAAAGTGAAGCATCGGCATCTACAACTAGTGTCACAGGATTAGTTCATAACATAGACATTAAGAAGAGTCAGTCTTCTTGTATTTAAGTCGGCATTCTGCCTATTCTATTTTATTCCGATGCAATTTCTGTGTATCATCGTCAATAAGACGGTCAGAGGGATACAGTAAACCTAAAGTGAAGTATCGTAGTCTATAACTAGTGTCACTGGGATGGTTCAAAACATAGTCAGTAAGAAGAGTCAGTCTTCTTGTACTTATGTCGGCATTGTGCTTTTCGTATTTAATTCCGATGCAATTTCTGTGTTTCATCGTCAATAAGAAGGTCAGAGGGATACAGAAAACCTGAAGAGAAGCACCGGAATCTATAACTTGTGTCACAGGAATGGTTCAAATCATAGACAGTAGGAAGAGACAGTCTTCTTGTAGGTAAGTCGGCATTGTGCCTTTTGTATTTAATTCCGATGCAATTTCTGTGTTTCATCGTCAATAAGAAGGGCCAAGGGATACAGTAAACCTGGAGTGAAGCATCGTAATCTATAACTAGTGTCACAGGAATGGTTCAAAATATAGTCAGTAAGAAGAGTCAGTCTTCTTGTACTTAAGTCGACATTATGCCTTTTCCATTTACTTCCGATGCAATTTCTGTGTTTCAACGTCATTAAGAAGGTTAGAGGGATACAATAAACCCGAAGTGAAGCATCGGAATCTATAACTAGTGTCACAGGAATGGTTCAAAACATAGTCAGTAAGAAGAATTCGGTCTTCTTGTACTTAAGTCGGCATTGTGCTTTTTCTATTTAATTCCGATGCAATTTTTGTGTTTCATCGTCAATAACAAGGTCCAAGGGATACAGTAAACCTGAAGTGAAGCATCGGAATCTATAACTAGTATCACAGGAATGGTTCAACTCATTGCCAATAAGAAGAGTCGGTCTTCATGTACTTAAGTCGGCAATGTGCCTTTTGTAATTAAATCCGATGCAATTTCTGTGTTTCATCGTCAATAAGAAGGTCCAAGGGATACAGTAAACCTGAAGTGATACATCGGAATCTATAACTAGTGTCACAGGAATGGTTTAAAACATAGACAGTAGGAAGAGTTAGTCTTCTTCTACTTAAGTCGGCATTGTGACTTTTGTATTTAATTCCGATGCAATTTCTGTGTTTCATCGTCAATAAGAATGTCCAAGGGATACAGTAAACCTGAAGTGAAGCATCGGATTCTATAACTAGTGTCACACTAATGGCTTACAACAAAGTCAGTAAGATGAGTCAGTCTTCTTGTCCATAAGTCGGCATTGTGCCCTTTGTATTTAATTCCGATGCAATTTCTGTGACCATCGTCAATAAGAAGGTCCAAGGGATACAGTAAACCTGGAATGTAGCATCGGAATCTATAACTAGTGTCACAGGAATGGATCAAAACATAGACAGAAAATAGAGTCAGTCATCGTGGACTTAAGTCGTCATTTTGCCTTTTGTATTTAATTCCGATGCAATTTCTGTGTTTCATCGTCAATACGAAGGTCCAAGGGATACAGTAAACCTGAAGTGAAGCATCGGAATCTATAACTAGTGTCACAGGAATGGTTGAAAACCTCGTTAGTAAGAAGAGTCAGTCTTCTTGTACTTAAGTCGGCATTGTGCTTTTTGTATTTAATTCCGATGCAATTTCTGTGTTTCATCGTCATTAAGAATGTCCAAGGGATACAGTAAACCTGAAGTGAAGAATCGGAAACTATAACTAGTGTCACAGGAATGGTTCAAAACATAGACTGTAGGAAGAGTCAGTGTTCTTGTACTTAAGTCGGCATTGTGCCTTTTGTATTTAATTCCTATGCATTTTCTGTGTTTCATCGTCAATAAGAAGGTCCAAGGGATACAGTAAACCTAAAGTGAAGCATCGGAATCTACAACTAGTGTAACAGGATTAGTTCATAACATAGACATTAAGAAGAGTCAGTCTTCTTGTATTTAAGTCGGCATTTTGCCATTTCTATTTTATTCCGATGCAATTTCTGTGTATCATCGTCAATAAGAAGGTCAGAGGGATACAGTAAACATGAAGTGAAGCATCGGAGTCTATAACTAGTGTCACTGGAATGGTTCAAAACATAGTCAGTAAGAAGAGTCAGTCTTCTTGTACTTATGTCGGCATTGTGCTTTTCGTATTTAATTCCGATGCAATTTCTGTGTTTCACCGTCGATAAGAAGGTCAGAGGGATACAGTAAACCTCAACGGAAGCATCGGAATCTATTGCTAGTGTCACAGGAAAGGTTCAAACATAGACAGTAAGAAGAGTCAGTCTTCTTTTGCTTATGTCGGCATTGTGGCTTTTGTATTTAATTCCGATGCAATTTCTGTGTTTCATCGTCAATAAGACGGTCAGAGGGATACAGAAAACCTGAAGAGAAGCACCGGAATCTATACCTTGTGTCACAGGAATGGTTAAAAACATAGACAGTAGGAAGAGTCAGTCATCTTGTAGGTAAGTCGGCATTGTGCCTTTTGTATTTAATTTCGATGCAATTTCTGTGATTCATCGTCAATAAGAAGGTCCAAGGAATACAGTAAACCTGAAGTGAAGCATCGGAATCTATAACTAGTGTCACAGGAATGGTTCATAACACAGTCAGTAAGAATAGTCAGTCTTCTTGTACTTAATTCGGCGTTGTGCCTTTTCTATTTAATTCCGATGCAATTTGTGTGTTTCATCGTCAATAGGAAGGTCCAAGGGATACAGTAAACGTCGAGTGAAGCATCGGAATCTATAACTAGTGTGACAGGAATGGTTCAATACATAGACAGTAAGAAGAGTCATTCTTCTTGTACTTAAGTCGACATTATGCCTTTTCCATTTACTTCCGATGCAATTTTTGTGTTTCAACGTCAATAAGAAGGTCAGAGGAATACAATAAACCTGAAGTGAGGCATCGGAATCTATAACTAGTGTCACAGGAATGGTTCAAAACATAGTCAGTAAGAAGAATTCGGTCTTCTTGTACTTAAGTCGGCATTGTGCATTTTCTATTTAATTCCGATGCAATTTTTGTGTTTCATCGTCAATAACAAGGTCCAAGGGATACAGTAAACCTGAAGTGAAGCATCGGAATCTATAACTAGTATCACAGGAATGGTTCAACTCATTGCCAATAAGAAGAGTCGGTCTTCATGTACTTAAGTCGACATTGTGCTTTTTGTATTTAATTCCGATGCAATACCTGTGTTTCATCGTCAATAAAAAGGTACAAGGGATACAGTAAACCTGAAGTGAAGCGTCGGAATCTATAACTAGTGTCACAGGAATGTTTCAAATCATAGACAGTAGGATGATTCAGTGTTCTTGTACTTAAGTCGGCATTGTGCCTTTTGCATTTAATTCCGATGCAATTTCTGTGTTTCATCGTAAATGAGAAGATCAGAGGGATACAGTAAACCTGAATTGAAGCATCGTTATCTATAGCTAGTGTCACACGAATGATTCAAAACATAGTCAGTAAGAAGAGTCAGTCTTCTTGTCCTTAAGTCGACTTTGTGCCTTTTGTATTTAATTCCGATGCAATTTCTGTGTTTCATCGTCAATAAGAAGGTCCAAGGGATACAGTAAACGTCGAGTGAAGCATCGGAATCTATAACTAGTGTGACAGGAATGGTTCAAAACATAGACAGTAAAAAGTCAGTCTTCTTGTACTTAAGTCGGCATAGTGCCTTTTGTATTTAATTCCGATGCAATTTATGTGTTCCATCGTCAAAAAGAAGGTCCAAGGGATACAGTAAACCTGGAATGTTGCATCGCAATCGATAACTAGTGTCACAGGAATGGTTCAAAACATGGACAGTAATAATAGTCAGTCATCGTGTACTTAAGTCGGCATTTTGCCTTTTATATTTAATTCCGATGCAATTTCTGTGTTCCATCGTCAATAAGAAGGTCCAAGGGATACAGTAAACCTGGAATGTAGCATCGGAATCTATAACTAGTGTCACAGGAATGGTTCAAACCATAGACAGTAGTAAGAGTCAGTGTTCTTGTACTTAAGTCGGCATTGTGAATTTTGTATTTAATTCCGATGCATTTTCTGTGTTTCATCGTCAATAAGAACGTCAGAGGGATACACTAAACCTGAAGTGAAGCATGGGAGGCTATAACTAGTGGCACAGGAATGGTTCAAAACATAGTCAGTAAGAAGAGTCAGTCTTCTTGTACTTAAGTCGACATTATGCCTTTTCCATTTACTTCCGATGCAATTTCTGTGTTTCAACGTCAATAAGAAGGTCAGAGGGATACAATAAACCTGAAGTGAAGCATCGGAATTTATAACTAGTGTCACAGGATTGGTTCAAAACATAGTCAGCAAGAAGAATCAGTCTTCTTGTACTTAAGTCGGCATTGTTCCTTTTCTATTTAATTCCGATGCAATTTTTGTTTTTCATCGTCAATAACAAGGTCCAAGGGATACAGTAAACCTGAACTCAAGCATCGGAATCTATAACTAGTGTGACAGGAATGGTTCAAAACATAGACAGTATGTAGAGTCAGTCTTCTTGTACCTAAGTCGGCATTGTGCCATTTGTATATAATTCCTATGCAATTTCTGTGTTTCATCGTCAATAAGAAGGTCCAAGGGATACAGTAAACCGCAAGTGAAGCATGGGAATCTATAACTAGTGATACAGGAATGGTTCAAAACATAGTCAGTAGGAAGAGTCGGTCTTCATGTACTTAAGTGGGCATTGTGCCTTTTGTATATAATTCCAATGCAATTTCAGTGTTTCATCGTCAATAAGAAGGTCCAAGGGATACAGTAAACCTGCAGTGAAGCATCGGAATCTATAACTAGTGTCACACTAATGATTTAAACAATGTCAGTAAGAAGAGTCAGCCTTCTTGTCCTTATGTCGGCATTGTGCCTTTTGTATTTAATTCCGATGCAATTTCTGTGTTCCATCGTCAATAAGAAGGTCCAAGGGATATAGTAAACCTGGAATGTAGCATCGGAATCTATAACTAGTGTCACAGGAATGGTTCAAAGCATAGACAGTATTAAGAGTCAGTCATCGTGTACTTAAGTCGGCATTTTGCCTTTTGTATTTAATTCCGATACAATTTCTGTGTTTCATCGTCAATATGAGGGTACAAGGGATACAGTAAACCTGAAGTGAAGCATCGGAATCTATAACTAGTGTCACAGGAATGGTTCAAAACATAGACAGTAGGAAGAGTCAGTGTTCTTGTACTTATGTCGGCATTGTGCCTTTTGTATTTATTTCCGATGCATTTTCTGTGTTTCATCGTCAATAAGAAGGTCCAAAGGATACAGTAAACCTGAAGTGAAGCATCGGATTCTACAACTAGTGTCACAGGATTGGTTCATAACATAGACAGTAAGAAGAGTCAGTCTTTTTGTATTTAAGTCGGCATTCTGCATTTTCTATTTTATTCCAATGCAATTTCTGTTTTTCATCGTCAATAAGAAGGTCAGAGGGATACAGTAAACCTGAAGTGAAGCATCGGAGTCTATAATTAGTGTCACTGGAATGGTTCAAAACATAGTCAGTAAGAAGAGTCAGTCTTCATGTACTTATGTCGGCATTGTGCTTTTCGTATTTAATTCCGATGCAATTTCTGTGTTTCACCGTCAATAAGAAGGTCAGAGGGATACAGTAAACCTGAAGTGAAAAATCGGAATCTATACCTAGTGTCACAGGAATGGTTCAAAACATAGACAGTAAGAAGAGTCAGTCTTCTTGTCCTTAAGTCGACTTTGTGCCTTTTGTAGTTAATTCCGATTTAATTTCTGTGTTTCATCGTCAATAAGAAGGTCCAAGGGATACAGTAAACCTGAAGTGAAGCATCGGAATCTATAACTTGTGTCACAGGAATGGTTCAAAACATAGTCAGTAAGAAGAGTCAGTCTTCTTGTACTTAAGTCGACATTGTGAGTTTTCTATTTAATTCCGATGCAATTTCTGTGTTTCATCGTCAATACCAAGGTCCAAGGGATACAGTAAACTTGGAGTGAAGCATCGGAATCTATAACTAGTGTCAATGGAATGCTTCAAAGCATAGTCAGTAAGAATAGTCAGTCTTCTTGTACTTAAGTCGGCATTGTGCCTTTTGTATTTAATTCCGCTGCAATTTCTATGTTTCATCGTCAATAAGGTTAGAGGGATACAGTAAACCTGAAGTGAAGCATCGGAATCCAAAACTAGTGTCACAAGAATGGTTCAAAACATAGTCAGTAGGAAGAGTCAGTCTTCTTGTACTTAAGTCGGCAATGTGCCTTTTGTATTTAATTCCCATGCAATTTCTGTGTTTCATCGTCAATAAGAATGTCCAAGGGATACAGTATACCTGAAGTGAAGCATCGGAATCTATATGTAGTATCACAGGAATGGTCCAACTCATTGTCAATAAGAAGAGTCGGTCTTCATGTACTTAAGTCGGCGTTGTGCCTTTTGTATTTAATTCCGATGCAATATCTGTGTTTCATCGTCAATAAGAAGGTATTGGGGATACAGTAAACCTGAAGTGAAGCGTCCGAATCTATAACTAGTGTCACAGGAATGTTTCAAAACATAGACAATAGGATGAGTCAGTGTTCTTGGACTTAAGTCGGCATTGTGCCTTTTGTATTTAATTCCGATGCAATTTCTGAGTTTCATCGTCAATAAGAAGGTCCAAAGGATACAGTAAACCTGAAGTGAAGCATCGGAATCTACAACTAGTGTCACAGGATTGGTTCATAACATAGACAGTAAGAAGAGTCAGTCTTTTTGTATTTAAGTCGGCATTCTGCATTTTCTATTTTATTCCGATGCAATTTCTGTTTTTCATCGTCAATAAGAAGGTCAGAGGGATACAGTAAACCTGAAGTGAAGCATCGGAGTCTATAATTAGTGTCACTGGAATGGTTCAAAACATAGTCAGTAAGAAGAGTCAGTCTTCATGTACTTATGTCGGCATTGTGCTTTTCGTATTTAATTCCGATGCAATTTCTGTGTTTCACCGTCAATAAGAAGGTCAGAGGCATACAGTAAACCTGAAGTGAAAAATCGGAATCTATACCTAGTGTCACAGGAATGGTTCAAATCATAGACAGTAAGAAGAGTCAGTCTTCTTGTACTTCATTCGGCATTGTGCCTTTTGTATTTAATTCCGATGCAATTTCTGTGTTTCATCGTCAATAAGAAGGTCCAAGGGATACAGTAAACCAGACGGAAAGCATCGTAATGTATAACTAGTGTCACTGGAATGGTTCAAAATATAGACAGTAAGAAGAGTCAGTCTTATTGTACTTAAGTCGGCATTGTGCCTTTTGTGTTGAATGCCGATGCAATTTCTGTGATTCATCGTCAATAAGAAGGTCCAAGGGATACAGTAAACCTGAAGTGAAGCGTCCGAATTTATAACTAGTGTCACAGGAATGGTTCAAAACATAGTCAGTAAGAAGAGTCAGTCATCTTGTACGTAAGTCGACATTGTGCCTTTTCTATTTAATTCCGATGCAATTTCTGTGTTTTATCGTCAATAAGAAGGTCCAAGGGATACAGAAACCCTGGAGTTGAGCATCGGAATCTATCACTAGTGTCACAGGAATGGTTCAAAACATAGTCAGTAAGAAGAGTCAGTCATCTTGTACGTAAGTCGACATTGTGCCTTTTCTATTTAATTCCGATGCCATTTCTGTGTTTCATCGTCAATAAGAAGGTCCAAGGGATACAGTAAACCTGGAGTGAAGCATCGGGATCTATAACTAGTGTCACAGGAATGGTTCAAAGCATAGACAGTAGGAAGAGCAGTCTTCTTGTACTTAAGTCGGAATTGTGCCTTTTGTATTTAATTCCGATGCAATTTCTGTGTTTCATCGTCAATAAGAAGGTCAGAGGGATACAGTAAACCTGAAGTGAAACATCGGAATCCAAATCTAGTGCCACAGGCATGGTTCAAATCATAGACAGTAGGGAAATTTCAGTCTTCTTGTACGTAAGTCGGCATTGTGCCTTTTGTATTTAATTCCGATGCGATTTCTGTGTTTCATCGTCAATAAGAAGGTCCAAGGTATACAGCAAACCTGAAGTGAATCATCGGAATCTATAACTAGTGTCACATGAATGGTTCAAAACATAGACAGTAAGAAGAGTCAGTCTTCCTGTACTTAAGTCTGCATTGTGCCCTTTGTATTTAATTCCGATGCCATTTCTGTGTTTCATCGTCAATAAGAAAGTCAGAGGGATACAGTAAACCTGAAGTGAAGCATCGTAATCTATAGCTAGTGTCACACGAATGGTTCAAAACATAGTCAGTAAGAAGAGTCAGTCTTCTTGTCCTTAAGTCGACTTTGTGCCTTTTGTATTTATTTCCGATGCAATTTCTGTGTTTCATCGTCAATAAGAAGGTCGAAGGGATACAGTAAACCTGAAGTGAAGCATCGGAATCTATAACTAGTGTCACAGGAATGGTTCAAAATATAGTCAGTAAGAAGAGTCAGTCTTCTTGTCCTTAAGTCGGCATTGTGCCTTTTGTATCTAATTCCGATGCAATTTCTGTGTTTCATCGTCAACAAGCAGATCCAAGGGATACAGTAAACCTGAAGTGAAGCATCGGAATCTATAACTAGTGTCACAGGAATGGTTCAAAATATAGTCAGTAAGAAGAGTCAGTCTTCATGTACTTAAGTCGGCATTGTGCCTTTTCTATTTAATTCCGATGCAATTTCTGTGTTTTATCGTCAATAAGTAGGTACAAGGGATACAGTAAACCTGAAAAGAAGCGTCGGAATCTATAACTAGTGTCACAGGAATGGTTCAAATCATAGACAGTAGGAAGAGTCAGTGTTCTTGTACTTAAGTCGGCATTGTGCCTTTTGTATTTAATTCCGATGCAATTTCTGTGTTTCATCGTCAATAAGAAGGTCCAAGGGATACAGTAAACCTGGAGTGAAGCATCGGAAACTATAACTAGTGTCAATAGAATGGTTCAAAACATAGACGGTAAGAAGAGACAGTCTTCTTGTACTTGAGTCGGTATTGTGCCTTTTTTATTTAATTTCGATGCAATTTCTGAGTTTCATCGTAAATAAGAAGGTCAGAAGGATACAGTAAACCTGAAGTGAAGCATCGGAATCTATAACTAGTGTCACAGGAATGGTTCAAAACAAGGACAGTACGAAGAGTCAGTCATCTTGTACTTAAGTCGACATTGTGCCTTTTCTATTTAATTCCGATGCAATTTCTGTGTTTCATCGTCAATAAGAAGGTCCAAGGTATACAGTAAACCTGGAGTGAAGCATCGGAATCTATAACTAGTGTCAATGGATTGGTTCAAAACATAGACAGTAAGAAGAGTCAGTCTTCCTGTACTTAAGTCTGCATTGTGCCTTTTGTATTTAATTCCGATGCCATTTCTGTGTTTCATCGTCAATAAGAAAGTCAGAGGGATACAGTAAACCTAAAGTGAAGCAACGTAATCTATAGCTAGTGTCACTCGAATGGTTCAAATCATAGTCTGTAAGAAGAGTCAGTCTTCTTGTCCTTAAGTCGACTTTGTGCCTTTTGTAGTTAATTCCGATTTAATTTCTGTGTTTCATCGTCAATAAGAAGGTCCAAGGGATACAGTAAACCTGAAGTGAAGCATCGGAATCTATAACTTGTGTCACAGGAATGGTTCAAAACATAGTCAGTAAGAAGAGTCAGTCTTCTTGTACTTAAGTCGACATTGTGAGTTTTCTATTTAATTCCGATGCAATTTCTGTGTTTCATCGTCAATACCAAGGTCCAAGGGATACAGTAAACTTGGAGTGAAGCATCGGAATCTATAACTAGTGTCAATGGAATGCTTCAAAGCATAGTCAGTAAGAATAGTCAGTCTTCTTGTACTTAAGTCGGCATTGTGCCTTTTGTATTTAATTCCGATGCAATTTCTATGTTTCATCGTCAATAAGGTTAGAGGGATACAGTAAACCTGAAGTGAAGCATCGGAATCCAAAACTAGTGTCACAGGAATGGTTCAAAACATAGTCAGTAGGAAGAGTCAGTCTTCTTGTACTTAAGTCGGCAATGTGCCTTTTGTATTTATTTCCCATGCAATTTCTGTGTTTCATCGTCAATAAGAATGTCCAAGGGATACAGTATACCTGAAGTGAAGCATCGGAATCTATATGTAGTATCACAGGAATGGTTCAACTCATTGTCAATAAGAAGAGTCGGTCTTCATGTACTTAAGTCGGCGTTGTGCCTTTTGTATTTAATTCCGATGCAATATCTGTGTTTCATCGTCAATAAGAAGGTATTGGGGATACAGTAAACCTGAAGTGAAGCGTCCGAATCTATAACTAGTGTCACAGGAATGTTTCAAAACATAGACAATAGGATGAGTCAGTGTTCTTGGACTTAAGTCGGCATTGTGCCTTTTGTATTTAATTCCGATGCAATTTCTGAGTTTCATCGTCAATAAGAAGGTCATAGGGATACAGTAAACCTGAAGTGAAGCATCGTAATCTGTAACTAGTGTCACAGGAATGGTTCAAATCATAGTCAGTAAGAAGAGCCAGTAATCTCGTCCTTAAGTCGGCATTGTGCCTTTTGTATTTAATTCCGATGCGATCTCTGTGTTTCATGGGCAATAGGGTCAGAGGAATACAGTAAACCTAAGGTAAAGCAACGGAATCTATAAGTAGTGTCACAGGAATGGTTCAAAACATAGACAGTAGGAAGAGCAGTCTTCTTGTACTTAAGTCGGCATTGTGCCTTTTGTATTTATTTCCGATGCAATTACTGTGTTTCATCGTCAATAAGAAGGTCAGAGGGATACAGTAAACCTGAAGTGAAGCATCGGAATCCAAAACTAGTGTCACAGGCATGGTTCAAAGCATACACAGAAGGAAAATTCAGTCTTCTTGTACGTAAGTCGGCATTGTGCCTTTTGTATTTAATTCCGATGCGATTTCTGTGTTTCATCGTCAATAGGAAGGTCCAAAGTATACAGCAAACCTGAAGTGAATCATCGGATGCTATAACTAGTGTCACAGGAATGGCTCAAAACATAGTCAGTAAGAAGAGTTATTAATGTTGTACTTAAGTCGGCATTGTGCCTTTTTCATTTAATTCCGATGCAATTTCTGTGGTTCATCGTCAATAAGAAGGTCCAAGGGATACAGAAAACCTGGAGTGAAGCATCGGAATCTATCACTAGTGTCACAGGAATGGTTCAAAATATAGTCAGTAAGATGAGTCAGTCATCTTGTACTTAAGTCGACATTGTGCCTTTTCTACTTAATTCCGATGCAATGTCTGTGTTTCATCGTCAATAAGAAGGTCAGAGGGATACAATAAACCAGAAGTGAAGCATCGGAATCTATAACTAGTGTCACAGGAATGGTTCAAAACATAGACAGAAAGAAGAGTCGGTCTTCGTGTACTTAAGTCGGCAATTTGCATTTAGTATTTAATTCCGATGCAATTTCTGTGTTTCATCGTCAATAAGAAGGTCCAAGAGATACAGTAAACCTCAAGTGAAGCATCGGAATCTATAAGTTGTGTCACAGGAATGGTTCAAAACATAGTCAGTAAGAAGAGTCAGTCTTCTTGTACTTAAGTCCGCATTGTGCCTTTTCTATTTAATTCCGATGCAATTTCTGTGTTTCATCGTCAATACCAAGGTCCAAGGGATACAGTAAACCTGGAGTGAAGCATCGGGATCTATAACTAGTGTCAATGGAATGGTTCAAAACATAGACAGTAAGAAGAGTCAGTCTTCTTGTACTTATGTCTGCATTGTGCCTTTTGTATTTAATTCAGATGCAATTTCTCTGTTTCATCGTCAACAAGAAGGTCCAAGGGATACAGAAAACCTCGAGTGATGCATCGGAATCTATCACTAGTGTCACAGGAATGGTTCAAAGCATAGTCAGTAAGAAGAGTCAGTCATCTTGTACTTAAGTCGACATTGTGCCTTTTCTATTTAATTCCGATGCAATTTCTGTGTTTCATCGTCAATAAGAAGGTCCAAGGGATACAGTAAACCTAAAGTGAAGCATCGGAATCTATAACTTGTGTCAGAGGAATGGTTCAAAACATAGTCAGTAGGAAGATTCGGTCTGCATGTACTTAAGTCGGCATTGTGCCTTTTGTATTTAATTCCGATGTAATTTCTGTGTTTTATCGTCAATTAGAAGGTACAAGGGATACAGTAAACCTGAAGAGAAGCGTCGGAATCTATAACTAGTGTCACAGGAATGTTTTAAAACATAGACAGTAGGATGAGTCAATGTTCTTGTACTTAAGTCGGCATTGTGCCTTTTGTTTTTAATTCCGTTGCAATTTCTGAATTTCATCGTCAATATGAAGGTCAGAGGGATACAGTAAACCTGAAGTGAAGCTTCGGAATCTATAACTAGTGTCACAGTAATGGTTCAAAACATAGTCAGTAAGAAGAGTCAGTCTTCATGTTCTTAAGTCGGCATTGTGCATTTTCTATTTAATTCCGATGCAATTTCTGTCTTTCATCGTCAATACGAAGGTCCAAGGGATACAGTAAACCTGAAGTGAAGCATCGGAATCTATAACTAGTGTCACAGGAATGTTTCAAAAAATTAACAGTAGGATGAGTCAATGTTCTTGTACTTAAGTCGGCATTGTGCCTTTAGCATTTAATTCCGATGCAATTTCTGTATTTCATCGTCAATAAGAAGGTCAGAGGGATACAGTAAACCTGAAGTGAAGCATCGGAATCCCAAACTAGTGTCGCAGGCATGGTTCAAAACATAGACGGTAGGAAAATTCAGTCTTCTTGTACGTAAGTCGGCATTGTGCCTTTTGTATTTAATTCCGATGCAATTTCTCTGTTTCATCGTCAACAAGAAGGTCCAAGGGATACAGAAAACCTCGAGTGATGCATCGGAATCTATCACTAGTGTCACAGGAATGGTTCAAAGCATAGTCAGTAAGAAGAGTCAGTCATCTTGTACTTAAGTCGACATTGTGCCTTTTCTATTTAATTCCGATGCAATTTCTGTGTTTCATCGTCAATAAGAAGGTCCAAGGGATACAGTACACCTAAAGTGAAGCATCGGAATCTATAACTTGTGTCACAGGAATGGTTCAAAACATAGTCAGTAAGAAGAGTCAGTCTTCTTGTACTTCAGTCGGCATTGTGCCTTTTCTATTTAATTGCGATGCAATTTCTGTGTCTCATCGTCAATACCAAGGTCCAAGGGATACAATAAACCTGAAGTGAATCATCGGAATCTATAACTAGTGTCAATGGAATGGTTCAAAACATAGACAGTAAGAAGAGTCAGTCTTCTTGTCCTTAAGTCGACTTTGTGCCTTTTGTAATTAAATCCGATGCAATTTCTGTGTTCATCGACAATAAGAAGGTCCAAGGGATACAGTAAACCTGAAGTGAAGCATCGGAATCTATAACTAGTGTCACAGGATTGGTTCAAAACATAGTCAGTAAGAAGAGTCAGTCTTCTTGTACTTAAGTCGACATTATGCCTTTTCCATTTACTTCCGATGCAATTTCTGTGTTTCAACGTCAATAAGAAGGTCAGAGGGATACAATAAACCTGAAGTGAAGCATCGGAATTTATAACTAGTGTCACAGGATTGGTTCAAAACATAGTCAGCAAGAAGAATCAGTCTTCTTGTACTTAAGTCGGCATTGTTCCTTTTCTATTTAATTCCGATGCAATTTTTGTTTTTCATCGTCAATAACAAGGTCCAAGGGATACAGTAAACCTGAACTCAAGCATCGGAATCTATAACTAGTGTGACAGGAATGGTTCAAAACATAGACAGTATGTAGAGTCAGTCTTCTTGTACCTAAGTCGGCATTGTGCCATTTGTATATAATTCCTATGCAATTTCTGTGTTTCATCGTCAATAAGAAGGTCCAAGGGATACAGTAAACCGCAAGTGAAGCATGGGAATCTATAACTAGTGACACAGGAATGGTTCAAAACATAGTCAGTAGGAAGAGTCGGTCTTCATGTACTTATGTGGGCATTGTGCCTTTTGTATATAATTCCAATGCAATTTCAGTGTTTCATCGTCAATAAGAAGGTCCAAGGGATACAGTAAACCTGCAGTGAAGCATCGGAATCTATAACTAGTGTCACACTAATGATTTAAACAATGTCAGTAAGAAGAGTCAGCCTTCTTGTCCTTATGTCGGCATTGTGCCTTTTGTATTTAATTCCGATGCAATTTCTGTGTTCCATCGTCAATACGAAGGTCCAAGGGATATAGTAAACCTGGAATGTAGCATCGGAATCTATAACTAGTGTCACAGGAATGGTTCAAAGCATAGACAGTATTAAGAGTCAGTCATCGTGTACTTAAGTCGGCATTTTGCCTTTTGTATTTAATTCCGATACAATTTCTGTGTTTCATCGTCAATATGAGGGTACAAGGGATACAGTAAACCTGAAGTGAAGCATCGGAATCTATAACTAGTGTCACAGGAATGGTTCAAAACATAGACAGTAGGAAGAGTCAGTGTTCTTGTACTTATGTCGGCATTGTGCCTTTTGTATTTAATTCCGATGCATTTTCTGTGTTTCATCGTCAATAAGAAGGTCCAAAGGATACAGTAAACCTGAAGTGAAGCATCGGAATCTACAACTAGTGTCACAGGATTGGTTCATAACATAGACAGTAAGAAGAGTCAGTCTTTTTGTATTTAAGTCGGCATTCTGCATTTTCTATTTTATTCCGATGCAATTTCTGTTTTTCATCGTCAATAAGAAGGTCAGAGGGATACAGTAAACCTGAAGTGAAGCATCGGAGTCTATAATTAGTGTCACTGGAATGGTTCAAAACATAGTCAGTAAGAAGAGTCAGTCTTCATGTACTTATGTCGGCATTGTGCTTTTCGTATTTAATTCCGATGCAATTTCTGTGTTTCACCGTCAATAAGAAGGTCAGAGGGATACAGTAAACCTGAAGTGAAAAATCGGAATCTATACCTAGTGTCACAGGAATGGTTCAAAATATAGACAGTAAGAAGAGTCAGTCTTCTTGTCCTTAAGTCGACTTTGTGCCTTTTGTAGTTAATTCCGATTTAATTTCTGTGTTTCATCGTCAATAAGAAGGTCCAAGGGATACAGTAAACCTGAAGTGAAGCATCGGAATCTATAACTTGTGTCACAGGAATGGTTCAAAACATAGTCAGTAAGAAGAGTCAGTCTTCTTGTACTTAAGTCGACATTGTGAGTTTTCTATTTAATTCCGATGCAATTTCTGTGTTTCATCGTCAATACCAAGGTCCAAGGGATACAGTAAACTTGGAGTGAAGCATCGGAATCTATAACTAGTGTCAATGGAATGCTTCAAAGCATGGTCAGTAAGAATAGTTAGTCTTCTTGTACTTAAGTCGGCATTGTGCCTTTTGTATTTAATTCCGCTGCAATTTCTATGTTTCATCGTCAATAAGGTTAGAGGGATACAGTAAACCTGAAGTGAAGCATCGGTATCCAAAACTAGTGTCACAGGAATGGTTCAAAACATAGTCAGTAGGAAGAGTCAGTCTTCTTGTACTTAAGTCGGCAATGTGCCTTTTGTATTTAATTCCCATGCAATTTCTGTGTTTCATCGTCAATAAGAATGTCCAAGGGATACAGTATACCTGAAGTGAAGCATCGGAATCTATATGTAGTATCACAGGAATGGTTCAACTCATTGTCAATAAGAAGAGTCGGTCTTCATGTACTTAAGTCGGCGTTGTGCCTTTTGTATTTAATTCCGATGCAATATCTGTGTTTCATCGTCAATAAGAAGGTATTGGGGATACAGTAAACCTGAAGTGAAGCGTCCGAATCTATAACTAGTGTCACAGGAATGTTTCAAAACATAGACAATAGGATGAGTCAGTGTTCTTGGACTTAAGTCGGCATTGTGCCTTTTGTATTTAATTCCGATGCTATTTCTGAGTTTCATCGTCAATAAGAAGGTCCAAAGGATACAGTAAACCTGAAGTGAAGCATCGGAATCTACAACTAGTGTCACAGGATTGGTTCATAACATAGACAGTAAGAAGAGTCAGTCTTTTTGTATTTAAGTCGGCATTCTGCATTTTCTATTTTATTCCGATGCAATTTCTGTTTTTCATCGTCAATAAGAAGGTCAGAGGGATACAGTAAACCTGAAGTGAAGCATCGGAGTCTATAATTAGTGTCACTGGAATGGTTCAAAACATAGTCAGTAAGAAGAGTCAGTCTTCATGTACTTATGTCGGCATTGTGCTTCTCGTATTTAATTCCGATGCAATTTCTGTGTTTCACCGTCAATAAGAAGGTCAGAGGGATACAGTAAACCTGAAGTGAAAAATCGGAATCTATACCTAGTGTCACAGGAATGGTTCAAATCATAGACAGTAAGAAGAGTCAGTCTTCTTGTACTTCATTCGGCATTGTGCCTTTTGTATTTAATTCCGATGCAATTTCTGTGTTTCATCGTCAATAAGAAGGTCCAAGGGATACAGTAAACCAGACGGAAAGCATCGGAATGTATAACTAGTGTCACTGGAATGGTTCAAAATATAGACAGTAAGAAGAGTCAGTCTTATTGTACTTAAGTCGGCATTGTGCCTTTTGTGTTGAATGCCGATGCAATTTCTGTGATTCATCGTCAACAAGAAGGTCCAAGGGATACAGTAAACCTGAAGTGAAGCGTCCGAATTTATAACTAGTGTCACAGGAATGGTTCAAAACATAGTCAGTAAGAAGAGTCAGTCATCTTGTACGTAAGTCGACATTGTGCCTTTTCTATTTAATTCCGATGCAATTTCTGTGTTTTATCGTCAATAAGAAGGTCCAAGGGATACAGAAACCCTGGAGTTGAGCATCGGAATCTATCACTAGTGTCACAGGAATGGTTCAAAACATAGACAGTAAGAAGAGTCAGTCATCTTGTACTTAAGTCGACATTGTGCCTTTTCTATTTAATTCCGATGCCATTTCTGTGTTTCATCGTCAATAAGAAGGTCCAAGGGATACAGTAAACCTGGAGTGAAGCATCGGGATCTATAACTAGTGTCACAGGAATGGTTCAAAGCATAGACAGTAGGAAGAGCAGTCTTCTTGTACTTAAGTCGGAATTGTGCCTTTTGTATTTAATTCCGATGCAATTTCTGTGTTTCATCGTCAATAAGAAGGTCAGAGGGATACAGTAAACCTGAAGTGAAACATCGGAATCCAAATCTAGTGCCACAGGCATGGTTCAAAACATAGACAGTAGGGAAAATTCAGTCTTCTTGTACGTAAGTCGGCATTGTGCCTTTTGTATTTAATTCCGATGCGATTTCTGTGTTTCATCGTCAATAAGAAGGTCCAAGGTATACAGCAAACCTGAAGTGAATCATCGGAATCTATAACTAGTGTCACATGAATGGTTCAAAACATAGACAGTAAGAAGAGTCAGTCTTCCTGTACTTAAGTCTGCATTGTGCCCTTTGTATTTAATTCCGATGCCATTTCTGTGTTTCATCGTCAATAAGAAAGTCAGAGGGATACAGTAAACCTGAAGTGAAGCATCGTAATCTATAGCTAGTGTCACACGAATGGTTCAAAACATAGTCAGTAAGAAGAGTCAGTCTTCTTGTCCTTAAGTCGACTTTGTGCCTTTTGTATTTATTTCCGATGCAATTTCTGTGTTTCATCGTCAATAAGAAGGTCGAAGGGATACAGTAAACCTGAAGTGAAGCATCGGAATCTATAACTAGTGTCACAGGAATGGTTCAAAATATAGTCAGTAAGAAGAGTCAGTCTTCTTGTCCTTAAGTCGGCATTGTGCCTTTTGTATCTAATTCCGATGCAATTTCTGTGTTTCATCGTCACAAGCAGATCCAAGGGATACAGTAAACCTGAAGTGAAGCATCGGAATCTATAACTAGTGTCACAGGAATGGTTCAAAATATAGTCAGTAAGAAGAGTCAGTCTTCATGTACTTAAGTCGGCATTGTGCCTTTTCTATTTAATTCCGATGCAATTTCTGTGTTTTATCGTCAATAAGTAGGTACAAGGGATACAGTAAACCTGAAAAGAAGCGTCGGAATCTATAACTAGTGTCACAGGAATGGTTCAAATCATAGACAGTAGGAAGAGTCAGTGTTCTTGTACTTAAGTCGGCATTGTGCCTTTTGTATTTAATTCCGATGCAATTTCTGTGTTTCATCGTCAATAAGAAGGTCCAAGGGATACAGTAAACCTGGAGTGAAGCATCGGAAACTATAACTAGTGTCAATAGAATGGTTCAAAACATAGACGGTAAGAAGAGACAGTCTTCTTGTACTTGAGTCGGCATTGTGCCTTTTTTATTTAATTTCGATGCAATTTCTGAGTTTCATCGTAAATAAGAAGGTCAGAAGGATACAGTAAACCTGAAGTGAAGCATCGGAATCTATAACTAGTGTCACAGGAATGGTTCAAAACAAGGACAGTACGAAGAGTCAGTCATCTTGTACTTAAGTCGACATTGTGCCTTTTCTATTTAATTCCGATGCAATTTCTGTGTTTCATCGTCAATAAGAAGGTCCAAGGTATACAGTAAACCTGGAGTGAAGCATCGGAATCTATAACTAGTGTCAATGGATTGGTTCAAAACATAGACAGTAAGAAGAGTCAGTCTTCCTGTACTTAAGTCTGCATTGTGCCTTTTGTATTTAATTCCGATGCCATTTCTGTGTTTCATCGTCAATAAGAAAGTCAGAGGGATACAGTAAACCTAAAGTGAAGCAACGTAATCTATAGCTAGTGTCACTCGAATGGTTCAAATCATAGTCTGTAAGAAGAGTCAGTCTTCTTGTCCTTAAGTCGACTTTGTGCCTTTTGTAGTTAATTCCGATTTAATTTCTGTGTTTCATCGTCAATAAGAAGGTCCAAGGGATACAGTAAACCTGAAGTGAAGCATCGGAATCTATAACTTGTGTCACAGGAATGGTTCAAAACATAGTCAGTAAGAAGAGTCAGTCTTCTTGTACTTAAGTCGACATTGTGAGTTTTCTATTTAATTCCGATGCAATTTCTGTGTTTCATCGTCAATACCAAGGTCCAAGGGATACAGTAAACTTGGAGTGAAGCATCGGAATCTATAACTAGTGTCAATGGAATGCTTCAAAGCATTGTCAGTAAGAATAGTCAGTCTTCTTGTACTTAAGTCGGCATTGTGCCTTTTGTATTTAATTCCGATGTAATTTCTATGTTTCATCGTCAATAAGGTTAGAGGGATACAGTAAACCTGAAGTGAAGCATCGGAATCCAAAACTAGTGTCACAGGAATGGTTCAAAACATAGTCAGTAGGAAGAGTCAGTCTTCTTGTACTTAAGTCGGCAATGTGCCTTTTGTATTTAATTCCCATGCAATTTCTGTGTTTCATCGTCAATAAGAATGTCCAAGGGATACAGTATACCTGAAGTGAAGCATCGGAATCTATATGTAGTGTCACAGGAATGGTTCAACTCATTGTCAATAAGAAGAGTCGGTCTTCATGTACTTAAGTCGGCGTTGTGCCTTTTGTATTTAATTCCGATGCAATATCTGTGTTTCATCGTCAATAAGAAGGTATTGGGGATACAGTAAACCTGAAGTGAAGCGTCCGAATCTATAACTAGTGTCACAGGAATGTTTCAAAACATAGACAATAGGATGAGTCAGTGTTCTTGGACTTAAGTCGGCATTGTGCCTTTTGTATTTAATTCCGATGCAATTTCTGAGTTTCATCGTCAATAAGAAGGTCATAGGGATACAGTAAACCTGAAGTGAAGCATCGTAATCTGTAACTAGTGTCACAGGAATGGTTCAAATCATAGTCAGTAAGAAGAGCCAGTAATCTCGTCCTTAAGTCGGCATTGTGCCTTTTGTATTTAATTCCGATGCGATCTCTGTGTTTCATGGGCAATAGGGTCAGAGGAATACAGTAAACCTAAGGTAAAGCAACGGAATCTATAAGTAGTGTCACAGGAATGGTTCAAAACATAGACAGTAGGAAGAGCAGTCTTCTTGTACTTAAGTCGGCATTGTGCCTTTTGTATTTATTTCCGATGCAATTACTGTGTTTCATCGTCAATAAGAAGGTCAGAGGGATACAGTAAACCTGAAGTGAAGCATCGGAATCCAAAACTAGTGTCACAGGCATGGTTCAAAGCATACACAGAAGGAAAATTCAGTCTTCTTGTACGTAAGTCGGCATTGTGCCTTTTTCATTTAATTCCGATGCAATTTCTGTGGTTCATCGTCAATAAGAAGGTCCAAGGGATACAGAAAACCTGGAGTGAAGCATCGGAATCTATCACTAGTGTCACAGGAATGGTTCAAAACATAGTCAGTAAGATGAGTCAGTCATCTTGTACTTAAGTCGACATTGTGCCTTTTCTACTTAATTCCGATGCAATGTCTGTGTTTCATCGTCAATAAGAAGGTCAGAGGGATACAATAAACCAGAAGTGAAGCATCGGAATCTATAACTAGTGTCACAGGAATGGTTCAAAACATAGACAGAAAGAAGAGTCGGTCTTCGTTTACTTAAGTCGGCAATTTGCATTTAGCATTTAATTCCGATGCAATTTCTGTGTTTCATCGTCAATTAGAAGGTCCAAGGGATACAGTAAACCTCAAGTGAAGCATCGGAATCTATAAGTTGTGTCACAGGAATGGTTCAAAACATAGTCAGTAAGAAGAGTCAGTCTTCTTGTACTTAAGTCCGCATTGTGCCTTTTCTATTTAATTCCGATGCAATTTCTGTGTTTCATCGTCAATACCAAGGTCCAAGGGATACAGTAAACCTGGAGTGAAGCATCGGAATCTATAACTAGTGTCAATGGAATGGTTCAAAACATAGACAGTAAGAAGAGTCAGTCTTCTTGTACTTATGTCTGCATTGTGCCTTTTGTATTTAATTCAGATGCAATTTCTCTGTTTCATCGTCAACAAGAAGGTCCAAGGGATACAGAAAACCTCGAGTGATGCATCGGAATCTATCACTAGTGTCACAGGAATGGTTCAAAGCATAGTCAGTAAGAAGAGTCAGTCATCTTGTACTTAAGTCGACATTGTGCCTTTTCTATTTAATTCCGATGCAATTTCTGTGTTTCATCGTCAATAAGAAGGTCCAAGGGATACAGTAAACCTAAAGTGAAGCATCGGAATCTATAACTTGTGTCAGAGGAATGGTTCAAAACATAGTCAGTAGGAAGATTCGGTCTGCATGTACTTAAGTCGGCATTGTGCCTTTTGTATTTAATTCCGATGTAATTTCTGTGTTTTATCGTCAATTAGAAGGTACAAGGGATACAGTAAACCTGAAGAGAAGCGTCGGAATCTATAACTAGTGTCACAGGAATGTTTTAAAACATAGACAGTAGGATGAGTCAATGTTCTTGTACTTAAGTCGGCATTGTGCCTTTTGTTTTTAATTCCGTTGCAATTTCTGAATTTCATCGTCAATAAGAAGGTCAGAGGGATACAGTAAACCTGAAGTGAAGCTTCGGAATCTATAACTAGTGTCACAGTAATGGTTCAAAACATAGTCAGTAAGAAGAGTCAGTCTTCATGTTCTTAAGTCGGCATTGTGCATTTTCTATTTAATTCCGATGCAATTTCTGTCTTTCATCGTCAATACGAAGGTCCAAGGGATACAGTAAACCTGAAGTGAAGCATCGGAATCTATAACTAGTGTCACAGGAATGTTTCAAAAAATTAACAGTAGGATGAGTCAATGTTCTTGTACTTAAGTCGGCATTGTGCCTTTAGCATTTAATTCCGATGCAATTTCTGTATTTCATCGTCAAAAAGAAGGTCAGAGGGATACAGTAAACCTGAAGTGAAGCATCGGAATCTAAAACTAGTGTCGCAGGCATGGTTCAAAACATAGACGGTAGGAAAATTCAGTCTTCTTGTACGTAAGTCGGCATTGTGCCTTTTGTATTTAATTCCGATGCAATTTCTCTTTTTCATCGTCCACAAGAAGGTCCAAGGGATACAGAAAACCTCGAGTGATGCATCGGAATCTATCACTAGTGTCACAGGAATGGTTCAAAGCATAGTCAGTAAGAAGAGTCAGTCATCTTGTACTTAAGTCGACATTGTGCCTTTTCTATTTAATTCCGATGCAATTTCTGTGTTTCATCGTCAATAAGAAGGTCCAAGGGATACAGTACACCTAAAGTGAAGCATCGGAATCTATAACTTGTGTCACAGGAATGGTTCAAAACATAGTCAGTAAGAAGAGTCAGTCTTCTTGTACTTCAGTCGGCATTGTGCCTTTTCTATTTAATTGCGATGCAATTTCTGTGTCTCATCGTCAATACCAAGGTCCAAGGGATACAATAAACCTGAAGTGAATCATCGGAATCTATAACTAGTGTCAATGGAATGGTTCAAAACATAGACAGTAAGAAGAGTCAGTCTTCATGTCCTTAAGTCGACTTTGTGCCTTTTGTAATTAAATCCGATGCAATTTCTGTGTTCATCGACAATAAGAAGGTCCAAGGGATACAGTAAACCTGAAGTGAAGCATCGGAGTCTATAACTAGTGTCACAGGATTGGTTCAAAACATAGTCAGTAAGGAGAGTCAGTCTTCTTGTCCTTATGTCGGCATTGTGCCTTTTGTATCTAATTCCGATGCAATTTCTGTGTTTCATCGTCAATAAGAAGGTCCAAGGGATACAGTAAACCTCAAGTGAAGCATCGGAATTAGTAACTAGTGTCACAGGAATGGTTCAAAACATAGTCAGTTGGAAGATTCGGTCTTCATGTACTTAAGTCGGCATTGTGCCTTTTGTATTTAATTCCGATGGCATTTCTGTGTTTCATTGTCAATAAGAAGGTCCAAGGGATACAGAAAACCTGGAGTGAAGCATCGCAATCAATAACTAGTGTCACAGGAATGGTTCAAAACATAGTCAGTAAGAAGAGTCAGTAATCTTGTCCTTAAGCCGGCATTGTGCCTCTTGTATTTAATTCCGATGCAATTTCTGTGTTTCATCGGCAATAAGGTCAGAGGGATACAGTAAACCTAAGGTGAAGTATCGGAACCTATAACTAGTGTCACAGGAATGGTTCAAAGCATAGACAGTAGGAAGAGCAGTCTTCTTGTACTTAAGTCGGCATGGTGCCTTTTGTATTTAATTCCGATGCAATTTCTGTGTTTCATCGTCAATGAGAAGGTCAGAGGGATACAGTAAACCTTAAGTGAAGCATCGGAATCCAAAACTAGTGTCGCAGGCATGGTTCAAAACATGGACAGTAGGAAAATTCAGTCTTCTTGTACGTAAGTCGGCATTGTGCCTTTTGTATTTAATTCCGATGCGATTTCTGTGTTTCATCGTCAATAAGAAGGTCCAAGGTATACAGCAAACCTGAAGTGAATCATCGGAATCTATAACTAGTGTTACAGGAATGGCTCAAAACATAGTCAGTAAGAAGAGTTCGTCATATTGTACTTAAGTCGGCATTGTGCCTTTTCTATTTAATTCCGATGCAATTTCTCTGTTTCATCGTCAACAAGAAGGTCCAAGGGATACAGAAAACCTGGAGTGAAGCATCGGAATCTATCACTAGTGTCACAGGTATGGTTCAAAGCATAGTCAGTAAGAAGAGTCAGTCATCTTGTACTTAAGTCGACATTGTGCCTTTTCTATTTAATTCCGATGCAATTTCTGTGTTTCATCGTCAATAAGAAGGTCAGAGGGATACAATAAACCTGAAGTGAAGCATCGGAATCTATAACTAGTGTCACAGAAATGGTTCAAAACATAGACAGTAAGAAGAATCAGTCTTCGTGTACTTAAGTCGGCCTTTTGCCTTTTGTATTTAATTCCGGTGCAATTTCTGTGTTTCATCGTCAATAAGAAGGTCCAAGGGATACAGTAAACCTAAAGTCAAGCATCGGAATCTATAACTTGTGTCACTGGAATGGTTCAAAACATACTCAGTAAGAAGAGTCAGACTTCTTGTACTTCAGTCGGCATTGTGCCTTTTGTATTTAATTCCGATGCAATTTCTGTATTTCATCGTCAGTAAGATGGTCAGAGGGAAACAGTAAACCTGAAGTGAAGCATCGGAATCTAGAACTAGTGTCACAGGAATGGTTCAAAGCATAGTCAGTAAGAAGAGTCAGTAATCTTGTCCTTAAGTCGGCATTTTGCCTTTTGTATTTAATTCCGATGCAATTTCTGTGTTTCATCGGCAATAAGTCAGAGGGATACAGTAAACCTAAGGTGAAGCATCGGAATCTATAACTAGTGTCACAGGCATGGTTCAAAACATAGACAGTAGGAAAAATCAGTCTTCTTGTACGTAAGTCGGCACTGTGCCTTTTGTAATTAAATCCGATGCAATTTCTGTCTTCATCGACAATAAGAAGGTCCAAGGGATACAGTAAACCTGAAGTGAAGCATCGGAATCTATAACTAGTGTCACAGGAATGGTTCAAAACATAGTCAGTAAGAAGAGTCAGTCTTCTTGTCCTTAAGTCGGCATTGTGCCTTTTGTATCTAATTCCGATGCAATTACTGTGTTTCATCGTCAATAAGAGGGTCCAAGGGATACAGTAAACCTCAAGTGAAGCATCGGAATCAGTAACTAGTGTCACAGGAATGGTTCAAAACATAGTCAGTAGGAAGATTCGGTCTTCATGTACTTAAGTCGGCATTGTGCCTTTTGTATTTAATTCCGATGGCATTTCTGTGTTTCATCGTCAATAAAAAGATCCAAGGGATACAGAAAACCTGGAGTGAAGCATCGGAATCTATAACTAGTGTCTCAGGAATGGTTCAAAACATAGTCAGTAAGAAGAATCAGTCTTCTTGTCCTTAAGTCGACTTTGTGCCTTTTGTAATTAAATCCTATGCAATTTCTGTGTTCATCGACAATAAGAAGGTTTAAGGGATACAGTAAACCTGAAGTGAAGCATCGGAATCTATAACTAGTGTCACAGGAATGGTTCAAAACATAGTCAGTAAGAAGAGTCAGTCTTCTTGTCCTTAAGTCGCCATTGTGCCTTTTGTATCTAATTCCGATGCAATTTCTGTGTTTCATCGTCAATAAGAAGGTCCAAGGGATACAGTAAACCTCAAGTGAAGCATCGGAATCAGTAACCAGTGTCACAGGAATGGTTCAAAACATAGTCAGTAGGAAGATTCGGTCTGCATGTACTTAAGTCGGCATTGTGCCTTTTGCATTTAATTCCGATGTAATTTCTGTGTTTTATCGTCAATTAGAAGGTACAAGGGATACAGTAAACCTGAAGAGAAGCGTCGGAATCTATAACTAGTGTCACAGGAATGTTTTAAAATATAGACAGTAGGATGAGTCAATGTTCTTGTACTTAAGTCGGCATTGTGCCTTTTGTTTTTAATTCCGTTGCAATTTCTGAATTTCATCGTCAATAAGAAGGACAGAGGGATACAGTAAACCTGAAGTGAAGCATCGGAATCTATAACTAGTGTCACAGGAGTGATTCAAAGCATAGTCAGTAAGAAGAATCAGTAATCTTGTCCTTAAGTCGGCATTGTGCCTTTTATATTTAATTCCGATGCAATTTCTGTGTTTCATCGGCAATAAGATCAGAGGGATACAGTAAACCCGAAGTGAAGCATCTGAAACCAAAACTAGTGTCACAGGCATGGTTCAAAACATAGACAGTAGGAAAATTCAGTCTTCTTGTACGTAAGTCGGCATTGTGCCTTTTATATTTAATTCCGATGCGATTTCTGTGTTTCATCGTCAATAAGAAGGTCCAAGGTATACAGCAAACCTGAAGTGAATCATCGGAATCTATAACTAGTGTCACAGGAATGGCTCAAAACATAGTCAGTAAGAAGAGTTAGTCATCTTGTACTTACGTCGGCATTGTGCCTTTTCTATTGAATACCGATGCAATTTCTCTGTTTCATCGTCAATAAGATGGTCCGAGGGATACAGAAAACCTGGAGTGAAGCATCGGAATCTATCACTAGTGTCACAGGAATGGTTCAAAACATAGTCAGTATGAAGAGTCAGTCATCTTGTACTTAAGTCGGCATTTTGCCATTTGTATTTAATTCCGATGCAATTTCTGTGTTTCATCGTCAATAAGAAGGTCCAAGGGATACAGTAAACCTGAAGTGAAGCATCGGTATCTATAACTTGTGTCACAGGAATGGTTCAAAACATAGTCAGTAAGAAGTGTCAGTCTTCTTGTACTTCAGTCGGCATTGTGCAATTTCTATTTAATTGCGATGCAATTTCTGTGTTTCGTCGTCAATACCAAGGTCCAAGGGATACAGTAAACCTGGAATGAAGCACCGGAATCTGTAACTAGTGTCAATGGAATTTTTCAAAACATAGACAGTAAGAAGAGTCAGTCTTCTTGTACTTAAATCTGCATTGTGCCTTTTGAATTTAATTCCGATGCCATTTCTGTGTTTCATCGTCAATAAGAAGGTCCAAGGGATAAAGTAAACCTCAAGTGAAGCATCGAATCAATAACTAGTGTCACAGGAATGGTTCAAAGCATAGTCAGTAGGAAGAGTCGGTCTTCATGTACTTAAGTCGGCATTGTGCATTTTGTATTTAATTCCGATGCAATTTCTGCGTTTCATCGTCAATAAGAAGGTCCAAGGGATACAGTAAACCTGCAGTGAAGCATCGGAATCTATAACTAGTGTCACAGGAATGTTTCAAAACATAGACAGTAGGATGAGGCAATGTTCTTGTACTTAAGTCGGCATTGTGCCTTTTGTATTTAATTCCGATGCAATTTCTGTATTTCATCGTCAATAAGAAGGTCAGAGGGATACAGTAAACCTGAAGTGAAGCATCGGAATCTATAACTAGTATCACAGGAATGGTTCAAAGCATAGTCAGTAAGAAGAGTCAGTAATCTTGTCCTTAAGTCGTCATTGTGCCTTCTGTATTTAATTCCGATGCAATTTCTGTGTTTCATCGGCAATTAGGTCAGAGGGATACAGTAAACCTAAGGTGAAGCATCGGAATCTATAACTAGTGTCACAGGAATGTTTCAAAACATAGACAGTAGGATGAGGCAATGTTCTTGTACTTAAGTCGGCATTGTGCCTTTTGTATTTAATTCCGATGCAATTTCTGTATTTCATCGTCAATAAGAAGGTCAGAGGGATACAGTAAACCTGAAGTGAAGCATCGGAATCTATAACTAGTATCACAGGAATGGTTCAAAGCATAGTCAGTAAGAAGAGTCAGTAATCTTGTCCTTAAGACGTCATTGTGCCTTCTGTATTTAATTCCGATGCAATTTCTGTGTTTCATCGGCAATTAGGTCAGAGGGATACAGTAAACCTAAGGTGAAGCATCGGAATCTATAACTAGTGTCACAGGAATGGTTCAAAACATAGACAGTAGGAAGAGCAGTCTTCTTGTACATAAGTCCGCATTGTGCCTTTTCTATTTAATTCCGATGCAATTTCTGTGTTTCATCGTCAATAAGAAGGTCCAAGTGATACAGAAAACCTGGATTGAAGCATCGGAATCTCTCACTAGTGTCACAGGAATGGTTCAAAACATAGACAGTAAGAAGAGTCAGTCATCTTGTACTTAAGTCGACATTGTGCCTTTTCTATTTAATTCCGATGCAATTTCTGTGTTTCATCGTCAATACGAAGGTCAGAGGGATACAATAAACCTGAAGTGAAGCATCGGAATCTATCACTAGTGTCACAGGAATGGTTCAAAACATAGTCAGTATGAAGAGTCAGTCATTATGAACTTAAGTCGGCATTTTGCCTTTTGTATTTAATTCCGATGCAATAAATGTGTTTCATCGCCAATAAGAAGGTCCAAGGGATACAGTAAACCTGAAGTGAAGCATCGGTATCTATAACTTGTGTCACAGGAATGGTTCAAAACATAGTCAGTAAGAAGAGTCAGTCTTCTTGTACTTAAGCCGGCATTGTGCTTTTTCTATTTAATTCCGATGCAATTTCTGTGTTTCATCGTCAATAACAAGGTCCAAGGGGTACAGTAAAACCTGGAGTGATGCATCGGAATCTATAACTAGTGTCACAGGAACGGTTCAAACATAGACAATAAGAAGCGTCAGTCCTCTTGTACTTAAGTCGGCATTGTGCCTTTTGTATTTAATTCCGATGCAATTTCTGTGTTTTCATCGTCAATAAGAAGGTCCAAGAGATACAGTAAACCTCAAGTGAAGCATCGGAATCAATAACTTGTGTCACAGGAATGGTTCAAAGCATAGTCAGTAGGAAGAGTCGGTCTTCATGTACTTAAGTCGGCATTGTGCATTTTGTATTTAATTCCGATGCAATTTCTGCGTTTCATCGTCAATAAGAAGGTCCAAGGGATACAGTAAACCTGCAGTGAAGCATCGGAATCTATAACTAGTGTCACAGGAATGTTTCAAAACATAGACAGTAGGATGAGGCAATGTTCTTGTACTTAAGTCGGCATTGTGCCTTTTGTATTTAATTCCGATGCAATTTCTGTATTTCATCGTCAATACGAAGGTCAGAGGGATACAGTAAACCTGAAGTGAAGCATCGGAATCTATAACTAGTATCACAGGAATGGTTCAAAGCATAGTCAGTAAGAAGAGTCAGTAATCTTGTCCTTAAGTCGGCATTGTGCCTTTTGTATTTAATTCCGATGCAATTTCTATGTTTCATCGGCAATAAGGTCAGAGGGATACAGTAAACCTAAGGTGAAGCATCGGAATCTATAACTAGTGTCACAGGAATGGTTCAAAACATAGACAGTAGGAAGAGCAGTCTTCTTGTACATAAGTCGGCAATGTGCATTTGTATTTAATTCCGATGCAATTTCTGTGTTTCATCGTCAATAAGAAGGTCAGAGGGATACAGTAAACATGAAGTGAAGCATCGGAATCCAAAAACTAGTGTCACAGGCATGGTTCAAAACATAGACAGTAGGAAAATTCAGTCTCCTTGTACGTAAGTCGGCAATGTGCCTTTTGTATTTAATTCCGATGCGATTTCTGTGTTTCATCGTCAATAAGAAGGTCCAAGGTATACGCAAACCTGAAGTGAATCATCGTAATCTATAACTAGTGTCACAGGAATGGCTCAGAACATAGTCAGTAAGAAGAGTTAGTCATCTTGTACTTAAGTCGGCATTGTGCCTTTTCTATTTAATTCCGATGCAATTTCTGTGTTTCATCGTCAATAAGAAGGTCCAAGGGATACAGAAAACCTGGATTGAAGCATCGGAATCTCTCACTAGTGTCACAGGATAGTTCAAAACATGGACAGTAAGAAGAGTCAGTCATCTTGTACTTAAGTCGACATTGTGCCTTTTCTATTTAATTCCGATGCAATTTCTGTGTTTCATCGTCAATAAGAAGGTCAGAGGGATACAATAAACCTGAAGTGAAGCATCGGAATCTATAACTAGTGTCACAGGAATGGTTCAAAACAAAGACAGTAAGAAGAGTCAGTCTTCGTGTACTTAAGTCGGCATTTTGCCTTTTGTATTTAATTCCGATGCAATTTCTGTGTTTCATCGTCAATAAGAAGGTCCAAGGGATACAGTAAACCTCAAGTGAAGCATCGGAATCAATAACTAGTGTCACAGGAATGGTTCAAAGCATAGACAGTAGGAAGAGCAGTCTTCTTGTACTTAAGTCGGCAATGTGCCTTTTGTATTTATTTCCCATGCAATTTCTGTGTTTCATCGTCAATAAGAATGTCCAAGGGATACAGTATACCTGAAGTGAAGCATCGGAATCTATATGTAGTATCACAGGAATGGTTCAACTCATTGTCAATAAGAAGAGTCGGTCTTCATGTACTTAAGTCGGCGTTGTGCCTTTTGTATTTAATTCCGATGCAATATCTGTGTTTCATCGTCAATAAGAAGGTATTGGGGATACAGTAAACCTGAAGTGAAGCGTCCGAATCTATAACTAGTGTCACAGGAATGTTTCAAAACATAGACAATAGGATGAGTCAGTGTTCTTGGACTTAAGTCGGCATTGTGCCTTTTGTATTTAATTCCGATGCAATTTCTGAGTTTCATCGTCAATAAGAAGGTCATAGGGATACAGTAAACCTGAAGTGAAGCATCGTAATCTGTAACTAGTGTCACAGGAATGGTTCAAATCATAGTCAGTAAGAAGAGCCAGTAATCTCGTCCTTAAGTCGGCATTGTGCCTTTTGTATTTAATTCCGATGCGATCTCTGTGTTTCATGGGCAATAGGGTCAGAGGAATACAGTAAACCTAAGGTAAAGCAACGGAATCTATAAGTAGTGTCACAGGAATGGTTCAAAACATAGACAGTAGGAAGAGCAGTCTTCTTGTACTTAAGTCGGCATTGTGCCTTTTGTATTTATTTCCGATGCAATTACTGTGTTTCATCGTCAATAAGAAGGTCAGAGGGATACAGTAAACCTGAAGTGAAGCATCGGAATCCAAAACTAGTGTCACAGGCATGGTTCAAAGCATACACAGAAGGAAAATTCAGTCTTCTTGTACGTAAGTCGGCATTGTGCCTTTTGTATTTAATTCCGATGCGATTTCTGTGTTTCATCGTCAATAGGAAGGTCCAAAGTATACAGCAAACCTGAAGTGAATCATCGGATGCTATAACTAGTGTCACAGGAATGGCTCAAAACATAGTCAGTAAGAAGAGTTATTAATGTTGTACTTAAGTCGGCATTGTGCCTTTTTCATTTAATTCCGATGCAATTTCTGTGGTTCATCGTCAATAAGAAGGTCCAAGGGATACAGAAAACCTGGAGTGAAGCATCGGAATCTATCACTAGTGTCACAGGAATGGTTCAAAATATAGTCAGTAAGATGAGTCAGTCATCTTGTACTTAAGTCGACATTGTGCCTTTTCTACTTAATTCCGATGCAATGTCTGTGTTTCATCGTCAATAAGAAGGTCAGAGGGATACAATAAACCAGAAGTGAAGCATCGGAATCTATAACTAGTGTCACAGGAATGGTTCAAAACATAGACAGAAAGAAGAGTCGGTCTTCGTGTACTTAAGTCGGCAATTTGCATTTAGTATTTAATTCCGATGCAATTTCTGTGTTTCATCGTCAATAAGAAGGTCCAAGGGATACAGTAAACCTCAAGTGAAGCATCGGAATCTATAAGTTGTGTCACAGGAATGGTTCAAAACATAGTCAGTAAGAAGAGTCAGTCTTCTTTACTTAAGTCCGCATTGTGCCTTTTCTATTTAATTCCGATGCAATTTCTGTGTTTCATCGTCAATACCAAGGTCCAAGGGATACCAGTAAACCTGGAGTGAAGCATCGGAATCTATAACTAGTGTCAATGGAATGGTTCAAAACATAGACAGTAAGAAGAGTCAGTCTTCTTGTACTTATGTCTGCATTGTGCCCTTTGTATTTAATTCAGATGCAATTTCTCTGTTTCATCGTCAACAAGAAGGTCCAAGGGATACAGAAAACCTCGAGTGATGCATCGGAATCTATCACTAGTGTCACAGGAATGGTTCAAAGCATAGTCAGTAAGAAGAGTCAGTCATCTTGTACTTAAGTCGACATTGTGCCTTTTCTATTTAATTCCGATGCAATTTCTGTGTTTCATCGTCAATAAGAAGGTCCAAGGGATACAGTAAACCTAAAGTGAAGCATCGGAATCTATAACTTGTGTCAGAGGAATGGTTCAAAACATAGTCAGTAGGAAGATTCGGTCTGCATGTACTTAAGTCGGCATTGTGCCTTTTGTATTTAATTCCGATGTAATTTCTGTGTTTTATCGTCAATTAGAAGGTACAAGGGATACAGTAAACCTGAAGAGAAGCGTCGGAATCTATAACTAGTGTCACAGGAATGTTTTAAAACATAGACAGTAGGATGAGTCAATGTTCTTGTACTTAAGTCGGCATTGTGCCTTTTGTTTTTAATTCCGTTGCAATTTCTGAATTTCATCGTCAATATGAAGGTCAGAGGGATACAGTAAACCTGAAGTGAAGCTTCGGAATCTATAACTAGTGTCACAGTAATGGTTCAAAACATAGTCAGTAAGAAGAGTCAGTCTTCATGTTCTTAAGTCGGCATTGTGCATTTTCTATTTAATTCCGATGCAATTTCTGTCTTTCATCGTCAATACGAAGGTCCAAGGGATACAGTAAACCTGAAGTGAAGCATCGGAATCTATAACTAGTGTCACAGGAATGTTTCAAAAAATTAACAGTAGGATGAGTCAATGTTCTTGTACTTAAGTCGGCATTGTGCCTTTAGCATTTAATTCCGATGCAATTTCTGTATTTCATCGTCAATAAGAAGGTCAGAGGGATACAGTAAACCTGAAGTGAAGCATCGGAATCCAAAACTAGTGTCGCAGGCATGGTTCAAAACATAGACGGTAGGAAAATTCAGTCTTCTTGTACGTAAGTCGGCATTGTGCCTTTTGTATTTAATTCCGATGCAATTTCTCTGTTTCATCGTCAACAAGAAGGTCCAAGGGATACAGAAAACCTCGAGTGATGCATCGGAATCTATCACTAGTGTCACAGGAATGGTTCAAAGCATAGTCAGTAAGAAGAGTCAGTCATCTTGTACTTAAGTCGACATTGTGCCTTTTCTATTTAATTCCGATGCAATTTCTGTGTTTCATCGTCAATAAGAAGGTCCAAGGGATACAGTACACCTAAAGTGAAGCATCGGAATCTATAACTTGTGTCACAGGAATGGTTCAAAACATAGTCAGTAAGAAGAGTCAGTCTTCTTGTACTTCAGTCGGCATTGTGCCTTTTCTATTTAATTGCGATGCAATTTCTGTGTCTCATCGTCAATACCAAGGTCCAAGGGATACAATAAACCTGAAGTGAATCATCGGAATCTATAACTAGTGTCAATGGAATGGTTCAAAACATAGACAGTAAGAAGAGTCAGTCTTCTTGTCCTTAAGTCGACTTTGTGACTTTTGTAATTAAATCCGATGCAATTTCTGTGTTCATCGACAATAAGAAGGTCCAAGGGATACAGTAAACCTGAAGTGAAGCATCGGAATCTATAACTAGTGTCACAGGATTGGTTCAAAACATAGTCAGTAAGAAGAGTCAGTCTTCTTGTACTTAAGTCGACATTATGCCTTTTCCATTTACTTCCGATGCAATTTCTGTGTTTCAATGTCAATAAGAAGGTCAGAGGGATACAATAAACCTGAAGTGAAGCATCGGAATTTATAACTAGTGTCACAGGATTGGTTCAAAACATAGTCAGCAAGAAGAATCAGTCTTCTTGTACTTAAGTCGGCATTGTTCCTTTTCTATTTAATTCCGATGCAATTTTTGTTTTTCATCGTCAATAACAAGGTCCAAGGGATACAGTAAACCTGAACTCAAGCATCGGAATCTATAACTAGTGTGACAGGAATGGTTCAAAACATAGACAGTATGTAGAGTCAGTCTTCTTGTACCTAAGTCGGCATTGTGCCATTTGTATATAATTCCTATGCAATTTCTGTGTTTCATCGTCAATAAGAAGGTCCAAGGGATACAGTAAACCGCAAGTGAAGCATGGGAATCTATAACTAGTGACACAGGAATGGTTCAAAACATAGTCAGTAGGAAGAGTCGGTCTTCATGTACTTATGTGGGCATTGTGCCTTTTGTATATAATTCCAATGCAATTTCAGTGTTTCATCGTCAATAAGAAGGTCCAAGGGATACAGTAAACCTGCAGTGAAGCATCGGAATCTATAACTAGTGTCACACTAATGATTTAAACAATGTCAGTAAGAAGAGTCAGCCTTCTTGTCCTTATGTCGGCATTGTGCCTTTTGTATTTAATTCCGATGCAATTTCTGTGTTCCATCGTCAATAAGAAGTCCAAGGGATATAGTAAACCTGGAATGTAGCATCGGAATCTATAACTAGTGTCACAGGAATGGTTCAAAGCATAGACAGTATTAAGAGTCAGTCATCGTGTACTTAAGTCGGCATTTTGCCTTTTGTATTTAATTCCGATACAATTTCTGTGTTTCATCGTCAATATGAGGGTACAAGGGATACAGTAAACCTGAAGTGAAGCATCGGAATCTATAACTAGTGTCACAGGAATGGTTCAAAACATAGACAGTAGGAAGAGTCAGTGTTCTTGTACTTATGTCGGCATTGTGCCTTTTGTATTTAATTCCGATGCATTTTCTGTGTTTCATCGTCAATAAGAAGGTCCAAAGGATACAGTAAACCTGAAGTGAAGCATCGGAATCTACAACTAGTGTCACAGGATTGGTTCATAACATAGACAGTAAGAAGAGTCAGTCTTTTTGTATTTAAGTCGGCATTCTGCATTTTCTATTTTATTCCGATGCAATTTCTGTTTTTCATCGTCAATAAGAAGGTCAGAGGGATACAGTAAACCTGAAGTGAAGCATCGGAGTCTATAATTAGTGTCACTGGAATGGTTCAAAACATAGTCAGTAAGAAGAGTCAGTCTTCATGTACTTATGTCGGCATTGTGCTTTTCGTATTTAATTCCGATGCAATTTCTGTGTTTCACCGTCAATAAGAAGGTCAGAGGGATACAGTAAACCTGAAGTGAAAAATCGGAATCTATACCTAGTGTCACAGGAATGGTTCAAAATATAGACAGTAAGAAGAGTCAGTCTTCTTGTCCTTAAGTCGACTTTGTGCCTTTTGTAGTTAATTCCGATTTAATTTCTGTGTTTCATCGTCAATAAGAAGGTCCAAGGGATACAGTAAACCTGAAGTGAAGCATCGGAATCTATAACTTGTGTCACAGGAATGGTTCAAAACATAGTCAGTAAGAAGAGTCAGTCTTCTTGTACTTAAGTCGACATTGTGAGTTTTCTATTTAATTCCGATGCAATTTCTGTGTTTCATCGTCAATACCAAGGTCCAAGGGATACAGTAAACTTGGAGTGAAGCATCGGAATCTATAACTAGTGTCAATGGAATGCTTCAAAGCATGGTCAGTAAGAATAGTTAGTCTTCTTGTACTTAAGTCGGCATTGTGCCTTTTGTATTTAATTCCGCTGCAATTTCTATGTTTCATCGTCAATAAGGTTAGAGGGATACAGTAAACCTGAAGTGAAGCATCGGAATCCAAAACTAGTGTCACAGGAATGGTTCAAAACATAGTCAGTAGGAAGAGTCAGTCTTCTTGTACTTAAGTCGGCAATGTGCCTTTTGTATTTAATTCCCATGCAATTTCTGTGTTTCATCGTCAATAAGAATGTCCAAGGGATACAGTATACCTGAAGTGAAGCATCGGAATCTATATGTAGTATCACAGGAATGGTTCAACTCATTGTCAATAAGAAGAGTCGGTCTTCATGTACTTAAGTCGGCGTTGTGCCTTTTGTATTTAATTCCGATGCAATATCTGTGTTTCATCGTCAATAAGAAGGTATTGGGGATACAGTAAACCTGAAGTGAAGCGTCCGAATCTATAACTAGTGTCACAGGAATGTTTCAAAACATAGACAATAGGATGAGTCAGTGTTCTTGGACTTAAGTTGGCATTGTGCCTTTTGTATTTAATTCCGATGCAATTTCTGAGTTTCATCGTCAATAAGAAGGTCCAAAGGATACAGTAAACCTGAAGTGAAGCATCGGAATCTACAACTAGTGTCACAGGATTGGTTCATAACATAGACAGTAAGAAGAGTCAGTCTTTTTGTATTTAAGTCGGCATTCTGCATTTTCTATTTTATTCCGATGCAATTTCTGTTTTTCATCGTCAATAAGAAGGTCAGAGGGATACAGTAAACCTGAAGTGAAGCATCGGAGTCTATAATTAGTGTCACTGGAATGGTTCAAAACATAGTCAGTAAGAAGAGTCAGTCTTCATGTACTTATGTCGGCATTGTGCTTTTCGTATTTAATTCCGATGCAATTTCTGTGTTTCACCGTCAATAAGAAGGTCAGAGGGATACAGTAAACCTGAAGTGAAAAATCGGAATCTATACCTAGTGTCACAGGAATGGTTCAAATCATAGACAGTAAGAAGAGTCAGTCTTCTTGTACTTCATTCGGCATTGTGCCTTTTGTATTTAATTCCGATGCAATTTCTGTGTTTCATCGTCAATAAGAAGGTCCAAGGGATACAGTAAACCAGACGGAAAGCATCGGAATGTATAACTAGTGTCACTGGAATGGTTCAAAATATAGACAGTAAGAAGAGTCAGTCTTATTGTACTTAAGTCGGCATTGTGCCTTTTGTGTTGAATGCCGATGCAATTTCTGTGATTCATCGTCAACAAGAAGGTCCAAGGGATACAGTAAACCTGAAGTGAAGCGTCCGAATTTATAACTAGTGTCACAGGAATGGTTCAAAACATAGTCAGTAAGAAGAGTCAGTCATCTTGTACGTAAGTCGACATTGTGCCTTTTCTATTTAATTCCGATGCAATTTCTGTGTTTTATCGTCAATAAGAAGGTCCAAGGGATACAGAAACCCTGGAGTTGAGCATCGGAATCTATCACTAGTGTCACAGGAATGGTTCAAAACATAGACAGTAAGAAGAGTCAGTCATCTTGTACTTAAGTCGACATTGTGCCTTTTCTATTTAATTCCGATGCCATTTCTGTGTTTCATCGTCAATAAGAAGGTCCAAGGGATACAGTAAACCTGGAGTGAAGCATCGGGATCTATAACTAGTGTCACAGGAATGGTTCAAAGCATAGACAGTAGGAAGAGCAGTCTTCTTGTACTTAAGTCGGAATTGTGCCTTTTGTATTTAATTCCAATGCAATTTCTGTGTTTCATCGTCAATAAGAAGGTCAGAGGGATACAGTAAACCTGAAGTGAAACATCGGAATCCAAATCTAGTGCCACAGGCATGGTTCAAAACATAGACAGTAGGGAAAATTCAGTCTTCTTGTACGTAAGTCGGCATTGTGCCTTTTGTATTTAATTCCGATGCGATTTCTGTGTTTCATCGTCAATAAGAAGGTCCAAGGTATACAGCAAACCTGAAGTGAATCATCGGAATCTACAACTAGTGTCACATGAATGGTTCAAAACATAGACAGTAAGAAGAGTCAGTCTTCCTGTACTTAAGTCTGCATTGTGCCCTTTGTATTTAATTCCGATGCCATTTCTGTGTTTCATCGTCAATAAGAAAGTCAGAGGGATACAGTAAACCTGAAGTGAAGCATCGTAATCTATAGCTAGTGTCACACGAATGGTTCAAAACATAGTCAGTAAGAAGAGTCAGTCTTCTTGTCCTTAAGTCGACTTTGTGCCTTTTGTATTTATTTCCGATGCAATTTCTGTGTTTCATCGTCAATAAGAAGGTCGAAGGGATACAGTAAACCTGAAGTGAAGCATCGGAATCTATAACTAGTGTCACAGGAATGGTTCAAAATATAGTCAGTAAGAAGAGTCAGTCTTCTTGTCCTTAAGTCGGCATTGTGCCTTTTGTATCTAATTCCGATGCAATTTCTGTGTTTCATCGTCAACAAGCAGATCCAAGGGATACAGTAAACCTGAAGTGAAGCATCGGAATCTATAACTAGTGTCACAGGAATGGTTCAAAATATAGTCAGTAAGAAGAGTCAGTCTTCATGTACTTAAGTCGGCATTGTGCCTTTTCTATTTAATTCCGATGCAATTTCTGTGTTTTATCGTCAATAAGTAGGTACAAGGGATACAGTAAACCTGAAAAGAAGCGTCGGAATCTATAACTAGTGTCACAGGAATGGTTCAAATCATAGACAGTAGGAAGAGTCAGTGTTCTTGTACTTAAGTCGGCATTGTGCCTTTTGTATTTAATTCCGATGCAATTTCTGTGTTTCATCGTCAATAAGAAGGTCCAAGGGATACAGTAAACCTGGAGTGAAGCATCGGAAACTATAACTAGTGTCAATAGAATGGTTCAAAACATAGACGGTAAGAAGAGACAGTCTTCTTGTACTTGAGTCGGCATTGTGCCTTTTTTATTTAATTTCGATGCAATTTCTGAGTTTCATCGTAAATAAGAAGGTCAGAAGGATACAGTAAACCTGAAGTGAAGCATCGGAATCTATAACTAGTGTCACAGGAATGGTTCAAAACAAGGACAGTACGAAGAGTCAGTCATCTTGTACTTAAGTCGACATTGTGCCTTTTCTATTTAATTCCGATGCAATTTCTGTGTTTCATCGTCAATAAGAAGGTCCAAGGTATACAGTAAACCTGGAGTGAAGCATCGGAATCTATAACTAGTGTCAATGGATTGGTTCAAAACATAGACAGTAAGAAGAGTCAGTCTTCCTGTACTTAAGTCTGCATTGTGCCTTTTGTATTTAATTCCGATGCCATTTCTGTGTTTCATCGTCAATAAGAAAGTCAGAGGGATACAGTAAACCTAAAGTGAAGCAACGTAATCTATAGCTAGTGTCACTCGAATGGTTCAAATCATAGTCTGTAAGAAGAGTCAGTCTTCTTGTCCTTAAGTCGACTTTGTGCCTTTTGTAGTTAATTCCGATTTAATTTCTGTGTTTCATCGTCAATAAGAAGGTCCAAGGGATACAGTAAACCTGAAGTGAAGCATCGGAATCTATAACTTGTGTCACAGGAATGGTTCAAAACATAGTCAGTAAGAAGAGTCAGTCTTCTTGTACTTAAGTCGACATTGTGAGTTTTCTATTTAATTCCGATGCAATTTCTGTGTTTCATCGTCAATACCAAGGTCCAAGGGATACAGTAAACTTGGAGTGAAGCATCGGAATCTATAACTAGTGTCAATGGAATGCTTCAAAGCATTGTCAGTAAGAATAGTCAGTCTTCTTGTACTTAAGTCGGCATTGTGCCTTTTGTATTTAATTCCGATGCAATTTCTATGTTTCATCGTCAATAAGGTTAGAGGGATACAGTAAACCTGAAGTGAAGCATCGGAATCCAAAACTAGTGTCACAGGAATGGTTCAAAACATAGTCAGTAGGAAGAGTCAGTCTTCTTGTACTTAAGTCGGCAATGTGCCTTTTGTATTTAATTCCCATGCAATTTCTGTGTTTCATCGTCAATAAGAATGTCCAAGGGATACAGTATACCTGAAGTGAAGCATCGGAATCTATATGTAGTGTCACAGGAATGGTTCAACTCATTGTCAATAAGAAGAGTCGGTCTTCATGTACTTAAGTCGGCGTTGTGCCTTTTGTATTTAATTCCGATGCAATATCTGTGTTTCATCGTCAATAAGAAGGTATTGGGGATACAGTAAACCTGAAGTGAAGCGTCCGAATCTATAACTAGTGTCACAGGAATGTTTCAAAACATAGACAATAGGATGAGTCAGTGTTCTTGGACTTAAGTCGGCATTGTGCCTTTTGTATTTAATTCCGATGCAATTTCTGAGTTTCATCGTCAATAAGAAGGTCATAGGGATACAGTAAACCTGAAGTGAAGCATCGTAATCTGTAACTAGTGTCACAGGAATGGTTCAAATCATAGTCAGTAAGAAGAGCCAGTAATCTCGTCCTTAAGTCGGCATTGTGCCTTTTGTATTTAATTCCGATGCGATCTCTGTGTTTCATGGGCAATAGGGTCAGAGGAATACAGTAAACCTAAGGTAAAGCAACGGAATCTATAAGTAGTGTCACAGGAATGGTTCAAAACATAGACAGTAGGAAGAGCAGTCTTCTTGTACTTAAGTCGGCATTGTGCCTTTTGTATTTATTTCCGATGCAATTACTGTGTTTCATCGTCAATAAGAAGGTCAGAGGGATACAGTAAACCTGAAGTGAAGCATCGGAATCCAAAACTAGTGTCACAGGCATGGTTCAAAGCATACACAGAAGGAAAATTCAGTCTTCTTGTACGTAAGTCGGCATTGTGCCTTTTTCATTTAATTCCGATGCAATTTCTGTGGTTCATCGTCAATAAGAAGGTCCAAGGGATACAGAAAACCTGGAGTGAAGCATCGGAATCTATCACTAGTGTCACAGGAATGGTTCAAAACATAGTCAGTAAGATGAGTCAGTCATCTTGTACTTAAGTCGACATTGTGCCTTTTCTACTTAATTCCGATGCAATGTCTGTGTTTCATCGTCAATAAGAAGGTCAGAGGGATACAATAAACCAGAAGTGAAGCATCGGAATCTATAACTAGTGTCACAGGAATGGTTCAAAACATAGACAGAAAGAAGAGTCGGTCTTCGTGTACTTAAGTCGGCAATTTGCATTTAGTATTTAATTCCGATGCAATTTCTGTGTTTCATCGTCAATAAGAAGGTCCAAGGGATACAGTAAACCTCAAGTGAAGCATCGGAATCTATAAGTTGTGTCACAGGAATGGTTCAAAACATAGTCAGTAAGAAGAGTCAGTCTTCTTGTACTTAAGTCCGCATTGTGCCTTTTCTATTTAATTCCGATGCAATTTCTGTGTTTCATCGTCAATACCAAGGTCCAAGGGATACAGTAAACCTGGAGTGAAGCATCGGAATCTATAACTAGTGTCAATGGAATGGTTCAAAACATAGACAGTAAGAAGAGTCAGTCTTCTTGTACTTATGTCTGCATTGTGCCTTTTGTATTTAATTCAGATGCAATTTCTCTGTTTCATCGTCAACAAGAAGGTCCAAGGGATACAGAAAACCTCGAGTGATGCATCGGAATCTATCACTAGTGTCACAGGAATGGTTCAAAGCATAGTCAGTAAGAAGAGTCAGTCATCTTGTACTTAAGTCGACATTGTGCCTTTTCTATTTAATTCCGATGCAATTTCTGTGTTTCATCGTCAATAAGAAGGTCCAAGGGATACAGTAAACCTAAAGTGAAGCATCGGAATCTATAACTTGTGTCAGAGGAATGGTTCAAAACATAGTCAGTAGGAAGATTCGGTCTGCATGTACTTAAGTCGGCATTGTGCCTTTTGTATTTAATTCCGATGTAATTTCTGTGTTTTATCGTCAATTAGAAGGTACAAGGGATACAGTAAACCTGAAGAGAAGCGTCGGAATCTATAACTAGTGTCACAGGAATGTTTTAAAACATAGACAGTAGGATGAGTCAATGTTCTTGTACTTAAGTCGGCATTGTGCCTTTTGTTTTTAATTCCGTTGCAATTTCTGAATTTCATCGTCAATAAGAAGGTCAGAGGGATACAGTAAACCTGAAGTGAAGCTTCGGAATCTATAACTAGTGTCACAGTAATGGTTCAAAACATAGTCAGTAAGAAGAGTCAGTCTTCATGTTCTTAAGTCGGCATTGTGCATTTTCTATTTAATTCCGATGCAATTTCTGTCTTTCATCGTCAATACGAAGGTCCAAGGGATACAGTAAACCTGAAGTGAAGCATCGGAATCTATAACTAGTGTCACAGGAATGTTTCAAAAAATTAACAGTAGGATGAGTCAATGTTCTTGTACTTAAGTCGGCATTGTGCCTTTAGCATTTAATTCCGATGCAATTTCTGTATTTCATCGTCAATAAGAAGGTCAGAGGGATACAGTAAACCTGAAGTGAAGCATCGGAATCTAAAACTAGTGTCGCAGGCATGGTTCAAAACATAGACGGTAGGAAAATTCAGTCTTCTTGTACGTAAGTCGGCATTGTGCCTTTTGTATTTAATTCCGATGCAATTTCTCTGTTTCATCGTCAACAAGAAGGTCCAAGGGATACAGAAAACCTCGAGTGATGCATCGGAATCTATCACTAGTGTCACAGGAATGGTTCAAAGCATAGTCAGTAAGAAGAGTCAGTCATCTTGTACTTAAGTCGACATTGTGCCTTTTCTATTTAATTCCGATGCAATTTCTGTGTTTCATCGTCAATACGAAGGTCCAAGGGATACAGTACACCTAAAGTGAAGCATCGGAATCTATAACTTGTGTCACAGGAATGGTTCAAAACATAGTCAGTAAGAAGAGTCAGTCTTCTTGTACTTCAGTCGGCATTGTGCCTTTTCTATTTAATTGCGATGCAATTTCTGTGTCTCATCGTCAATACCAAGGTCCAAGGGATACAATAAACCTGAAGTGAATCATCGGAATCTATAACTAGTGTCAATGGAATGGTTCAAAACATAGACAGTAAGAAGAGTCAGTCTTCATGTCCTTAAGTCGACTTTGTGCCATTTGTAATTAAATCCGATGCAATTTCTGTGTTCATCGACAATAAGAAGGTCCAAGGGATACAGTAAACCTGAAGTGAAGCATCGGAGTCAATAACTAGTGTCACAGGATTGGTTCAAAACATAGTCAGTAAGGAGAGTCAGTCTTCTTGTCCTTATGTCGGCATTGTGCCTTTTGTATCTAATTCCGATGCAATTTCTGTGTTTCATCGTCAATAAGAAGGTCCAAGGGATACAGTAAACCTCAAGTGAAGCATCGGAATTAGTAACTAGTGTCACAGGAATGGTTCAAAACATAGTCAGTTGGAAGATTCGGTCTTCATGTACTTAAGTCGGCATTGTGCCTTTTGTATTTAATTCCGATGGCATTTCTGTGTTTCATTGTCAATAAGAAGGTCCAAGGGATACAGAAAACCTGGAGTGAAGCATCGCAATCTATAACTAGTGTCACAGGAATGGTTCAAAACATAGTCAGTAAGAAGAGTCAGTAATCTTGTCCTTAAGCCGGCATTGTGCCTCTTGTATTTAATTCCGATGCAATTTCTGTGTTTCATCGGCAATAAGGTCAGAGGGATACAGTAAACCTAAGGTGAAGTATCGGAACCTATAACTAGTGTCACAGGAATGGTTCAAAGCATAGACAGTAGGAAGAGCAGTCTTCTTGTACTTAAGTCGGCATGGTGCCTTTTGTATTTAATTCCGATGCAATTTCTGTGTTTCATCGTCAATGAGAAGGTCAGAGGGATACAGTAAACCTTAAGTGAAGCATCGGAATCCAAAACTAGTGTCGCAGGCATGGTTCAAACATGGACAGTAGGAAAATTCAGTCTTCTTGTACGTAAGTCGGCATTGTGCCTTTTGTATTTAATTCCGATGCGATTTCTGTGTTTCATCGTCAATAAGAAGGTCCAAGGTATACAGCAAACCTGAAGTGAATCATCGGAATCTATAACTAGTGTTACAGGAATGGCTCAAAACATAGTCAGTAAGAAGAGTTCGTCATATTGTACTTAAGTCGGCATTGTGCCTTTTCTATTTAATTCCGATGCAATTTCTCTGTTTCATCGTCAACAAGAAGGTCCAAGGGATACAGAAAACCTGGAGTGAAGCATCGGAATCTATCACTAGTGTCACAGGTATGGTTCAAAGCATAGTCAGTAAGAAGAGTCAGTCATCTTGTACTTAAGTCGACATTGTGCCTTTTCTATTTAATTCCGATGCAATTTCTGTGTTTCATCGTCAATAAGAAGGTCAGAGGGATACAATAAACCTGAAGTGAAGCATCGGAATCTATAACTAGTGTCACAGAAATGGTTCAAAACATAGACAGTAAGAAGAATCAGTCTTCGTGTACTTAAGTCGGCCTTTTGCCTTTTGTATTTAATTCCGGTGCAATTTCTGTGTTTCATCGTCAATAAGAAGGTCCAAGGGATACAGTAAACCTAAAGTCAAGCATCGGAATCTATAACTTGTGTCACTGGAATGGTTCAAAACATACTCAGTAAGAAGAGTCAGACTTCTTGTACTTCAGTCGGCATTGTGCCTTTTGTATTTAATTCCGATGCAATTTCTGTATTTCATCGTCAGTAAGATGGTCAGAGGGAAACAGTAAACCTGAAGTGAAGCATCGGAATCTAGAACTAGTGTCACAGGAATGGTTCAAAGCATAGTCAGTAAGAAGAGTCAGTAATCTTGTCCTTAAGTCGGCATTTTGCCTTTTGTATTTAATTCCGATGCAATTTCTGTGTTTCATCGGCAATAAGTCAGAGGGATACAGTAAACCTAAGGTGAAGCATCGGAATCTATAACTAGTGTCACAGGCATGGTTCAAAACATAGACAGTAGGAAAAATCAGTCTTCTTGTACGTAAGTCGGCACTGTGCCTTTTGTAATTAAATCCGATGCAATTTCTGTCTTCATCGACAATAAGAAGGTCCAAGGGATACAGTAAACCTGAAGTGAAGCATCGGAATCTATAACTAGTGTCACAGGAATGGTTCAAAACATAGTCAGTAAGAAGAGTCAGTCTTCTTGTCCTTAAGTCGGCATTGTGCCTTTTGTATCTAATTCCGATGCAATTACTGTGTTTCATCGTCAATAAGAGGGTCCAAGGGATACAGTAAACCTCAAGTGAAGCATCGGAATCAGTAACTAGTGTCACAGGAATGGTTCAAAACATAGTCAGTAGGAAGATTCGGTCTTCATGTACTTAAGTCGGCATTGTGCCTTTTGTATTTAATTCCGATGGCATTTCAGTGTTTCATCGTCAATAAAAAGATCCAAGGGATACAGAAAACCTGGAGTGAAGCATCGGAATCTATAACTAGTGTCTCAGGAATGGTTCAAAACATAGTCAGTAAGAAGAATCAGTCTTCTTGTCCTTAAGTCGACTTTGTGCCTTTTGTAATTAAATCCTATGCAATTTCTGTGTTCATCGACAATAAGAAGGTTCAAGGGATACAGTAAACCTGAAGTGAAGCATCGGAATCTATAACTAGTGTCACAGGAATGGTTCAAAACATAGTCAGTAAGAAGAGTCAGTCTTCTTGTCCTTAAGTCGCCATTGTGCCTTTTGTATCTAATTCCGATGCAATTTCTGTGTTTCATCGTCAATAAGAAGGTCCAAGGGATACAGTAAACCTCAAGTGAAGCATCGGAATCAGTAACCAGTGTCACAGGAATGGTTCAAAACATAGTCAGTAGGAAGATTCGGTCTGCATGTACTTAAGTCGGCATTGTGCCTTTTGTATTTAATTCCGATGTAATTTCTGTGTTTTATCGTCAATTAGAAGGTACAAGGGATACAGTAAACCTGAAGAGAAGCGTCGGAATCTATAACTAGTGTCACAGGAATGTTTTAAAACATAGACAGTAGGATGAGTCAATGTTCTTGTACTTAAGTCGGCATTGTGCCTTTTGTTTTTAATTCCGTTGCAATTTCTGAATTTCATCGTCAATAAGAAGGACAGAGGGATACAGTAAACCTGAAGTGAAGCATCGGAATCTATAACTAGTGTCACAGGAGTGATTCAAAGCATAGTCAGTAAGAAGAATCAGTAATCTTGTCCTTAAGTCGGCATTGTGCCTTTTATATTTAATTCCGATGCAATTTCTGTGTTTCATCGGCAATAAGATCAGAGGGATACAGTAAACCCGAAGTGAAGCATCTGAAACCAAAACTAGTGTCACAGGCATGGTTCAAAACATAGACAGTAGGAAAATTCAGTCTTCTTGTACGTAAGTCGGCATTGTGCCTTTTATATTTAATTCCGATGCGATTTCTGTGTTTCATCGTCAATAAGAAGGTCCAAGGTATACAGCAAACCTGAAGTGAATCATCGGAATCTATAACTAGTGTCACAGGAATGGCTCAAAACATAGTCAGTAAGAAGAGTTAGTCATCTTGTACTTACGTCGGCATTGTGCCTTTTCTATTGAATACCGATGCAATTTCTCTGTTTCATCGTCAATAAGATGGTCCGAGGGATACAGAAAACCTGGAGTGAAGCATCGGAATCTATCACTAGTGTCACAGGAATGGTTCAAAACATAGTCAGTATGAAGAGTCAGTCATCTTGTACTTAAGTCGGCATTTTGCCATTTGTATTTAATTCCGATGCAGTTTCTGTGTTTCATCGTCAATAAGAAGGTCCAAGGGATACAGTAAACCTGAAGTGAAGCATCGGTATCTATAACTTGTGTCACAGGAATGGTTCAAAACATAGTCAGTAAGAAGTGTCAGTCTTCTTGTACTTCAGTCGGCATTGTGCAATTTCTATTTAATTGCGATGCAATTTCTGTGTTTCGTCGTCAATACCAAGGTCCAAGGGATACAGTAAACCTGGAATGAAGCACCGGAATCTGTAACTAGTGTCAATGGAATTTTTCAAAACATAGACAGTAAGAAGAGTCAGTCTTCTTGTACTTAAATCTGCATTGTGCCTTTTGAATTTAATTCCGATGCCATTTCTGTGTTTCATCGTCAATAAGAAGGTCCAAGGGATATAGTAAACCTCAAGTGAAGCATCGGAATCAATAACTAGTGTCACAGGAATGGTTCAAAGCATAGTCAGTAGGAAGAGTCGGTCTTCATGTACTTAAGTCGGCATTGTGCATTTTGTATTTAATTCCGATGCAATATCTGCGTTTCATCGTCAATAAGAAGGTCCAAGGGATACAGTAAACCTGCAGTGAAGCATCGGAATCTATAACTAGTGTCACAGGAATGTTTCAAAACATAGACAGTAGGATGAGGCAATGTTCTTGTACTTAAGTCGGCATTGTGCCTTTTGTATTTAATTCCGATGCAATTTCTGTATTTCATCGTCAATAAGAAGGTCAGAGGGATACAGTAAACCTGAAGTGAAGCATCGGAATCTATAACTAGTATCACAGGAATGGTTCAAAGCATAGTCAGTAAGAAGAGTCAGTAATCTTGTCCTTAAGTCGTCATTGTGCCTTCTGTATTTAATTCCGATGCAATTTCTGTGTTTCATCGGCAATTAGGTCAGAGGGATACAGTAAACCTAAGGTGAAGCATCGGAATCTATAACTAGTGTCACAGGAATGGTTCAAAACATAGACAGTAGGAAGAGCAGTCTTCTTGTACATAAGTCCGCATTGTGCCTTTTCTATTTAATTCCGATGCAATTTCTGTGTTTCATCGTCAATAAGAAGGTCCAAGTGATACAGAAAACCTGGATTGAAGCATCGGAATCTCTCACTAGTGTCACAGGAATGGTTCAAAACATAGACAGTAAGAAGAGTCAGTCATCTTGTACTTAAGTCGACATTGTGCCTTTTCTATTTAATTCCGATGCAATTTCTGTGTTTCATCGTCAATACGAAGGTCAGAGGGATACAATAAACCTGAAGTGAAGCATCGGAATCTATCACTAGTGTCACAGGAATGTTTCAAAACATAGTCAGTATGAAGAGTCAGTCATTATGAACTTAAGTCGGCATTTTGCCTTTTGTATTTAATTCCGATGCAATAAATGTGTTTCATCGCCAATAAGAAGGTCCAAGGGATACAGTAAACCTGAAGTGAAGCATCGGTATCTATAACTTGTGTCACAGGAATGGTTCAAAACATAGTCAGTAAGAAGAGTCAGTCTTCTTGTACTTAAGCCGGCATTGTGCTTTTTCTATTTAATTCCGATGCAATTTCTGTGTTTCATCGTCAATAACAAGGTCCAAGGGGTACAGTAAACCTGGAGTGATGCATCGGAATCTATAACTAGTGTCACAGGAACGGTTCAAATATAGACAATAAGAAGCGTCAGTCCTCTTGTACTTAAGTCGGCATTGTGCCTTTTGTATTTGATTCCGATGCAATTTCTGTGTTTCATCGTCAATAAGAAGGTCCAAGAGATACAGTAAACCTCAAGTGAAGCATCGGAATCAATAACTTGTGTCACAGGAATGGTTCAAAGCATAGTCAGTAGGAAGAGTCGGTCTTCATGTACTTAAGTCGGCATTGTGCATTTTGTATTTAATTCCGATGCAATTTCTGCGTTTCATCGTCAATAAGAAGGTCCAAGGGATACAGTAAACCTGCAGTGAAGCATCGGAATCTATAACTAGTGTCACAGGAATGTTTCAAAACATAGACAGTAGGATGAGGCAATGTTCTTGTACTTAAGTCGGCATTGTGCCTTTTGTATTTAATTCCGATGCAATTTCTGTATTTCATCGTCAATACGAAGGTCAGAGGGATACAGTAAACCTGAAGTGAAGCATCGGAATCTATAACTAGTATCACAGGAATGGTTCAAAGCATAGTCAGTAAGAAGAGTCAGTAATCTTGTCCTTAAGTCGGCATTGTGCCTTTTGTATTTAATTCCGATGCAATTTCTATGTTTCATCGGCAATAAGGTCAGAGGGATACAGTAAACCTAAGGTGAAGCATCGGAATCTATAACTAGTGTCACAGGAATGGTTCAAAACATAGACAGTAGGAAGAGCAGTCTTCTTGTACATAAGTCGGCAATGTGCATTTGTATTTAATTCCGATGCAATTTCTGTGTTTCATCGTCAATAAGAAGGTCAGAGGGATACAGTAAACATGAAGTGAAGCATCGGAATCCAAAACTAGTGTCACAGGCATGGTTCAAAACATAGACAGTAGGAAAATTCAGTCTCCTTGTACGTAAGTCGGCAATGTGCCTTTTGTATTTAATTCCGATGCGATTTCTGTGTTTCATCGTCAATAAGAAGGTCCAAGGTATACGCAAACCTGAAGTGAATCATCGTAATCTATAACTAGTGTCACAGGAATGGCTCAGAACATAGTCAGTAAGAAGAGTTAGTCATCTTGTACTTAAGTCGGCATTGTGCCTTTTCTATTTAATTCCGATGCAATTTCTGTGTTTCATCGTCAATAAGAAGGTCCAAGGGATACAGAAAACCTGGATTGAAGCATCGGAATCTCTCACTAGTGTCACAGGATAGTTCAAAACATGGACAGTAAGAAGAGTCAGTCATCTTGTACTTAAGTCGACATTGTGCCTTTTCTATTTAATTCCGATGCAATTTCTGTGTTTCATCGTCAATAAGAAGGTCAGAGGGATACAATAAACCTGAAGTGAAGCATCGGAATCTATAACTAGTGTCACAGGAATGGTTCAAAACAAAGACAGTAAGAAGAGTCAGTCTTCGTGTACTTAAGTCGGCATTTTGCCTTTTGTATTTAATTCCGATGCAATTTCTGTGTTTCATCGTCAATAAGAAGGTCCAAGGGATACAGTAAACCTCAAGTGAAGCATCGGAATCAATAACTAGTGTCACGGGAATGGTTCAAAGCATAGTCAGTAGGATGAGTCGGTCTTCATGTACTTAAGTCGGCATTGTGCATTTTGTATTTAATTCCGATGCAATTTCTGTGTTTCATCGACAATAAGAAGGTCCAAGGGATACAGCAAACCTGAAGTGAATCATCGGATGCTATAACTAGTGTCACAGGAATGGCTCAAAACATAGTCAGTAAGAAGAGTTATTAATGTTGTACTTAAGTCGGCATTGTGCCTTTTTCATTTAATTCCGATGCAATTTCTGTGGTTCATCGTCAATAAGAAGGTCCAAGGGATACAGTAAACCTCAAGTGAAGCATCGGAATCTATAAGTTGTGTCACAGGAATGGTTCAAAACATAGTCAGTAAGAAGAGTCAGTCTTCTTGTACTTAAGTCCGCATTGTGCCTTTTCTATTTAATTCCGATGCAATTTCTGTGTTTCATCGTCAATACCAAGGTCCAAGGGATACAGTAAACCTGGAGTGAAGCATCGGAATCTATAACTAGTGTCAATGGAATGGTTCAAAACATAGACAGTAAGAAGAGTCAGTCTTCTTGTACTTATGTCTGCATTGTGCCTTTTGTATTTAATTCAGATGCCATTTCTGTGTTTCATCGTCAATAAGAAAGTCAGAGGGATACAGTAAACCTGAAGTGAAGCTTCGGAATCTATAACTAGTGTCACAGTAATGGTTCAAAACATAGTCAGTAAGAAGAGTCAGTCTTCATGTTCTTAAGTCGGCATTGTGCATTTTCTATTTAATTCCGATGCAATTTCTGTCTTTCATCGCCAATACGAAGGTCCAAGGGATACAGCAAACCTGAAGTGAAGCATCGGAATCTATAACTAGTGTCACAGGAATGTTTCAAAAAATTAACAGTAGGATGAGTCAATGTTCTTGTACTTAAGTCGGCATTGTGCCTTTTGCATTTAATTCCGATGCAATTTCTGTATTTCATCGTCAATAAGAAGGTCAGAGGGATACAGTAAACCTGAAGTGAAGCATCGGAATCCAAAACTAGTGTCGCAGGCATGGTTCAAAACATAGACAGTAGGAAAATTCAGTCTTCTTGTACGTAAGTCGGCATTGTGCCTTTTGTATTTAATTCCGATGCAATTTCTCTGTTTCATCGTCAACAAGAAGGTCCAAGGGATACAGAAAACCTCGAGTGATGCATCGGAATCTATCACTAGTGTCACAGGAATGGTTCAAAACATAGTCAGTAAGAAGAGTCAGTCATCTTGTACTTAAGTCGACATTGTGCCTTTTCTATTTAATTCCGATGCAATTTCTGTGTTTCATCGTCAATAAGAAGGTCCAAGGGATACAGTTAACCTAAAGTGAAGCATCGGAATCTATAACTTGTGTCACAGGAATGGTTCAAAACATAGTCAGTAAGAAGAGTCAGTCTTCTTGTACTTCAGTCGGCATTGTGCCTTATCTATTTAATTGCGATGCAATTTCTGTGTCTCATCGTCAATACCAAGGTCCAAGGGATACAATAAACCTGAAGTGAATCATCGGAATCTATAACTAGTGTCAATGGAATGGTTCAAAACATAGACAGTAAGAAGAGTCAGTCTTCTTGTCCTTAAGTCGACTTTGTGCCTTTTGTAATTAAATCCGATGCAATTTCTGTGTTCATCGACAATAAGAAGGTCCAAGGGATACAGTAAACCTGAAGTGAAGCATCGGAATCTATAACTAGTGTCACAGGATTGGTTCAAAACATAGTCAGTAAGGAGAGTCAGTCTTCTTGTCCTTATGTCGGCATTGTGCCTTTTGTATCTAATTCCGATGCAATTTCTGTGTTTCATCGTCAATAAGAAGGTCCAAGGGATACAGTAAACCTCAAGTGAAGCATCGGAATTAGTAACTAGTGTCACAGGAATGGTTCAAAACATAGTCAGTAGGAAGATTCGGTCTTCATGTACTTAAGTCGGCATTGTGCCTTTTGTATTTAATTCCGATGGCATTTCTGTGTTTCATCGTCAATAAGAAGGTCCAAGGGATACAGAAAACCTGGAGTGAAGCATCGCAATCTATAACTAGTGTCACAGGAATGGCTCAAAACATAGTCAGTAAGAAGAGTCAGTAATCTTGTCCTTAAGCCGGCATTGTGCCTTTTGTATTTAATTCCGATGCAATTTCTGTGTTTCATCATCAATAAGGTCAGAGGGATACAGTAAACCTAAGGTGAAGTATCGGAACCTATAACTAGTGTCACAGGAATGGTTCAAAGCATAGACAGTAGGAAGAGCAGTCTTCTTGTACTTAAGTCGGCATGGTGCCTTTTGTATTTAATTCCGATGCAATTTCTGTGTTTCATCGTCAATGAGAGGGTCAGAGGGATACAGTAAACCTTAAGTGAAGCATCGGAATCCTAAACTAGTGTCGCAGGCATGGTTCAAAACATGGACAGTAGGAAAATTCAGTCTTCTTGTACGTAAGTCGGCATTGTGCCTTTTGTATTTAATTCCGATGCGATTTCTGTGTTTCATCGTCAATAAGAAGGTCCAAAGTATACAGCAAACCTGAAGTGAATCATCGGAATCTATAACTAGTGTTACAGGAATGGCTCAAAACATAGTCAGTAAGAAGAGTTCGTCATATTGTACTTAAGTCGGCATTGTGCCTTTTCTATTTAATTCCGATGCAATTTCTCTGTTTCATCGTCAACAAGAAGGTCCAAGGGATACAGAAAACCTGGAGTGAAGCATCGGAATCTATCACTAGTGTCACAGGTATGGTTCAAAGCATAGTCAGTAAGAAGAGTCAGTCATCTTGTACTTAAGTCGACATTGAGCCTTTTCTATTTAATTCCGATGCAATTTCTGTGTTTCATCGTCAATAAGAAGTTTAGAGGGATACAATAAACCTGAAGTGAAGCATCGGAATCTATAACTAGTGTCACAGAAATGGTTCAAAACATAGACAGAAAGAAGAATCAGTCTTCGTGTACTTAAGTCGGCCTTTTGCCTTTTGTATTTAATTCCGGTGCAATTTCTGTGTTTCATCGTCAATAAGAAGGTCCAAGGGATACAGTAAACCTAAAGTCAAGCATCGGAATCTATAACTTGTGTCACTGGAATGGTTCAAAACATACTCAGTAAGAAGAGTCAGTCTTCTTGTACTTCAGTCGGCATTGTGCCTTTTGTATTTAATTCCGATGCAATTTCTGTATTTCATCGTCAGTAAGATGGTCAGAGGGAAACAGTAAACCTGAAGTGAAGCATCGGAATCTATAACTAGTGTCACAGGAATGGTTCAAAGCATAGTCAGTAAGAAGAGTCAGTAATCTTGTCCTTAAGTCGGCATTGTGCCTTTTGTATTTAATTCCGATGCAATTTCTGTGTTTCATCGGCAATACGTCAGAGGGATACAGTAAACCTAAGGTGAAGCATCGGAATCTATAACTAGTGTCACAGGCATGGTTCAAAACATAGACAGTAGGAAAAATCAGTCTTCTTGTACGTAAGTCGGCACTGTGCCTTTTGTAATTAAATCCGATGCAATTTCTGTCTTCATCGACAATAAGAAGGTCCAAGGGATACAGTAAACCTGAAGTGAAGCATCGGAATCTATAACTAGTGTCACAGGAATGGTTCAAAACATAGTCAGTAAGAAGAGTCAGTCTTCTTGTCCTTAAGTCGGCATTGTGCCTTTTGTATCTAATTCCGATGCAATTACGGTGTTTCATCGTCAATAAGAGGGTCCAAGGGATACAGTAAACCTCAAGTGAAGCATCGGAATCAGTAACTAGTGTCACAGGAATGGTTCAAAACATAGTCAGTAGGAAGATTCGGTCTTCATGTACTTAAGTCGGCATTGTGCCTTTTGTATTTAATTCCGATGGCATTTCTGTGTTTCATCGTCAATAAAAAGGTCCAAGGGATACAGAAAACCTGGAGTGAAGCATCGGAATCTATAACTAGTGTCACAGGAATGGTTCAAAACATAGTCAGTAAGAAGAATCAGTCTTCTTGTCCTTAAGTCGACTTTGTGCCTTTTGTAATTAAATCCGATGCAATTTCTGTGTTCATCGACAATAAGAAGGTTCAAGGGATACAGTAAACCTGAAGTGAAGCATCGGAATCTATAACTAGTGTCACAGGAATGGTTCAAAACATAGTCAGTAAGGAGAGTCAGTCTTCTTGTCCTTAAGTCGGCATTGTGCCTTTTGTATCTAATTCCGATCCAATTTCTGTGTTTCATCGTCAATAAGAAGGTCCACCGGATACAGTAAACCTCAAGTGAAGCATCGGAATCAGTAACTAGTGTCACAGGAATGGTTCAAAACATAGTCAGTAGGAAGATTCGGTCTGCATGTACTTAAGTCGGCATTGTGCCTTTTGTATTTAATTCCGATGTAATTTCTGTGTTTTATCGTCAATTAGAAGGTACAAGGGATACAGTAAACCTGAAGAGAAGCGTCGGAATCTATAACTAGTGTCACAGGAATGTTTTAAATCATAGACAGTAGGATGAGTCAATGTTCTTGTACTTAAGTCGGCATTGTGCCTTTTGTTTTTAATTCCGTTGCAATTTCTGAATTTCATCGTCAATAAGAAGGTCAGAGGGATACAGTAAACCTGAAGTGAAGCTATCGGAATCTATAACTAGTGTCACAGGAATGGTTCAAAGCATAGTCAGTAAGAAGAATCAGTAATCTAGTCCTTAAGTCGGCATTGTGCCTTTTATATTTAATTCCGATGCAATTTCTGTGTTTCATCGGCAATAAGGTCAGAGGGATACAGTAAACCCGAAGTGAAGCATCTGAATCCAAAACTAGTGTCACAGGCACGGTTCAAAACATAGACAGTAGGAAAATTCAGTCTTCTTGTACGTAAGTCGGCATTGTGCCTTTTATATTTAATTCCGATGCGATTTCTGTGTTTCATTGTCAATAAGAAGGTCCAAGGTATACAGTAAACCTGAAGTGAATCATCGGAATCTATAACTAGTGTCACAGGAATGGCTCAAAACATAGTCAGTAAGAAGAGTTAGTCATCTTGTACTTAAGTCGGCATTGTGCCTTTTCTATAGAATACCGATGCAATTTCTCTGTTTCATCGTCAATAAGATGGTCGGAGGGATACAGAAAACCTGGAGTGAAGCATCGGAATCTATAACTAGTGTCACAGGAATGGTTCAAAACATAGTCAGTAAGAAGAGTCAGTCCTCTTGTCCTTTAGTCGACTTTGTGCCTTTTGTAATTAAATCCGATGCAATTTCTGTCTTCATCGACAATAAGAAGGTCCAATGGATACAGTAAACCTGAAGTGAAGCATCGGAATCTATAACTAGTGTCACAGGAATGGTTCAAAACATAGTCAGTAAGAAGAGTCAGTCTTCTTGTCCTTAAGTCGGCATTGTGCCTTTTGTATCTAATTCCGATGCAATTTCTGTGTTTCATCGTCAATAAGAAGGTCCAAGGGATACAGTAAACCTCAAGTGAAGCATCGGAATCAGTAACTAGTGTCACAGGAATGGTTCAAGACATAGTCAGTAGGAAGATTCGGTCTGCATGTACTTAAGTCGGCATTGTGCCTTTTGTATTTAATTCCGATGTAATTTCTGTGTTTTATCGTCAATTAGAAGGTACAAGGGATACAGTAAACCTGAAGAGAAGCGTCGGAATCTATAACTAGTGTCACAGGAATGTTTTAAAACATAGACAGTAGGATGAGTCAATGTTCTTGTACTTAAGTCGGCATTGTGCCTTTTGTTTTTAATTCCGTTGCAATTTCTGAATTTCATCGTCAATAAGAAGGTCAGAGGGATACAGTAAACCTGAAGTGAAGCATCGGAATCTATAACTAGTGTCACAGGAATGATTCAAAGCATAGTCAGTAAGAAGAATCAGTAATCTTGTCCTTAAGTCGGCATTGTGCCTTTTATATTTAATTCCGATGCAATTTCTGTGTTTCATCGGCAATAAGATCAGAGGGATACAGTAAACCCGAAGTGAAGCATCTGAATCCAAAACTAGTGTCACAGGCATGGTTCAAAACATAGACAGTAGGAAAATTCAGTCTTCTTGTACGTAAGTCGGCATTGTGCCTTTTATATTTAATTCCGATGCGATTTCTGTGTTTAATCGTCAATAAGAAGGTCCAAGGTATACAGCAAACCTGAAGTGAATCATCGGAATCTATAACTAGTGTCACAGGAATGGCTCAAAACATAGTCAGTAAGAAGAGTTAGTCATCTTGTACTTACGTCGGCATTGTGCCTTTTCTATTGAATACCGATGCAATTTCTCTGTTTCATCGTCAATAAGATGGTCCGAGGGATACAGAAAACCTGGAGTGAAGCATCGGAATCTATCACTAGTGTCACAGGAATGGTTCAAAACATAGTCAGTATGAAGAGTCAGTCATCTTGGACTTAAGTCGGCATTTTGCCTTTTGTATTTAATTCCGATGCAATTTCTGTGTTTCATCGTCAATAAGAAGGTCCAAGGGATACAGTAAACCTGAAGTGAAGCATGGGTATCAATAACTTGTGTCACAGGAATGGTTCAAAACATAGTCAGTAAGAAGTGTCAGTCTTCTTGTACTTCAGTCGGCATTGTGCAATATCTATTTAATTGCGATGCAATTTCTGTGTTTCGTCGTCAATACCAAGGTCCAAGGGATACAGTAAACCTGGAATGAAGCACCGGAATCTGTAACTAGTGTCAATGGAATGGTTCAAAACAGAGACAGTAAGAAGAGTCAGTCTTCTTGTACTTAAATCTGCATTGTGCCTTTTGTATTTAATTCCGATGCCATTTCTGTGTTTCATCGTCAATAAGAAGGTCCAAGGGATAAAGTAAACCTCAAGTGAAGCATCGGAATCAATAACTAGTGTCACAGGAATGGTTCAAAGCATAGTCAGTAGGAAGAGTCGGTCTTCATGTACTTAAGTCGGCATTGTGCATTTTGTATTTAATTCCGAATCAATTTCTGCGTTTCATCGTCAATAAGAAGGTCCAAGGGATACAGTAAACCTGAAGTGAAGCATCGGAATCTATAACTAGTGTCACAGGAATGATTCAAAGCATAGTCAGTAAGAAGAATCAGTAATCTTGTCCTTAAGTCGGCATTGTGCCTTTTATATTTAATTCCGATGCAATTTCTGTGTTTCATCGGCAATAAGATCAGAGGGATACAGTAAACCCGAAGTGAAGCATCTGAATCCAAAACTAGTGTCACAGGCATGGTTCAAAACATAGACAGTAGGAAAATTCAGTCTTCTTGTACGTAAGTCGGCATTGTGCCTTTTATATTTAATTCCGATGCGATTTCTGTGTTTAATCGTCAATAAGAAGGTCCAAGGTATACAGCAAACCTGAAGTGAATCATCGGAATCTATAACTAGTGTCACAGGAATGGCTCAAAACATAGTCAGTAAGAAGAGTTAGTCATCTTGTACTTACGTCGGCATTGTGCCTTTTCTATTGAATACCGATGCAATTTCTCTGTTTCATCGTCAATAAGATGGTCCGAGGGATACAGAAAACCTGGAGTGAAGCATCGGAATCTATCACTAGTGTCACAGGAATGGTTCAAAACATAGTCAGTATGAAGAGTCAGTCATCTTGGACTTAAGTCGGCATTTTGCCTTTTGTATTTAATTCCGATGCAATTTCTGTGTTTCATCGTCAATAAGAAGGTCCAAGGGATACAGTAAACCTGAAGTGAAGCATGGGTATCAATAACTTGTGTCACAGGAATGGTTCAAAACATAGTCAGTAAGAAGTGTCAGTCTTCTTGTACTTCAGTCGGCATTGTGCAATATCTATTTAATTGCGATGCAATTTCTGTGTTTCGTCGTCAATACCAAGGTCCAAGGGATACAGTAAACCTGGAATGAAGCACCGGAATCTGTAACTAGTGTCAATGGAATGGTTCAAAACAGAGACAGTAAGAAGAGTCAGTCTTCTTGTACTTAAATCTGCATTGTGCCTTTTGTATTTAATTCCGATGCCATTTCTGTGTTTCATCGTCAATAAGAAGGTCCAAGGGATAAAGTAAACCTCAAGTGAAGCATCGGAATCAATAACTAGTGTCACAGGAATGGTTCAAAGCATAGTCAGTAGGAAGAGTCGGTCTTCATGTACTTAAGTCGGCATTGTGCATTTTGTATTTAATTCCGAATCAATTTCTGCGTTTCATCGTCAATAAGAAGGTCCAAGGGATACAGTAAACCTGCAGTGAAGCATCGGAATCTATAACTAGTGTCACAGGAATGTTTCAAAACTTAGACAGTAGGATGAGGCAATGTTCTTGTACTTAAGTCGGCATTGTGCCTTTTGTATTTAATTCCGATGCAATTTCTGTATTTCATCGTCAATAAGAAGGTCAGAGGGATACAGTAAACCTGAAGTGAAGCATCGGAATCTATAACTAGTATCACAGGAATGGTTCAAAGCATAGTCAGTAAGAAGAGTCAGTAATCTTGTCCTTAAGTCGTCATTGTGCCTTCTGTATTTAATTCCGATGCAATTTCTGTGATTCATCGGCAATTAGGTCAGAGGGATACAGTAAACCTAAGGTGAAGCATCGGAATCTATAACTAGTGTCACAGGAATGGTTCAAAACATAGACAGTAGGAAGAGCAGTCTTCTTGTACATAAGTCGGCATTGTGCCTTTTCTATTTAATTCCGATGCAATTTCTGTGTTTCATCGTCAATAAGAAAGGTCCAAGGGATACAGAAAACCTGGATTGAAGCATCGGAATCTCTCACTAGTGTCACAGGAATGGTTCAAAACATAGACAGTAAGAAGAGTCAGTCATCTTGTACTTAAGTCGACATTGTGCCTTTTCTATTTAATTCCGATGCAATTTCTGTGTTTCATCGTCAATAAGAAGGTCAGAGGGATACAATAAACCTGAAGTGAAGCATCGGAATCTATCACTAGTGTCACAGGAATGGTTCAAAACATAGTCAGTATGAAGAGTCAGTCATTATGTACTTAAGTCGGCATTTTGCCTTTTGTATTTAATTCCGATGCAATAAATGTGTTTCATCGCCAATAAGAAGGTCCAAGGGATACAGTAAACCTGAAGTGAAGCATCGGTATCTATAACTTGTGTCACAGGAATGGTTCAAAACATAGTCAGTAAGAAGAGTCAGTCTTCTTGTACTTAAGCCGGCATTGTGCTTTTTCTATTTAATTCCGATGCAATTTCTGTGTTTCATCGTCAATAACAAGGTCCAAGGGGTACAGTAAACCTGGAGTGATGCATCGGAATCTATAACTAGTGTCACAGGAACGGTTCAAACATAGACAATAAGAAGCGTCAGTCCTCTTGTACTTAAGTCGGCATTGTGCCTTTTGTATTTAATTCCGATGCAATTTCTGTGTTTCATCGTCAATAAGAAGGTCCAAGAGATACAGTAAACCTCAAGTGAAGCATCGGAATCAATAACTTGTGTCACAGGAATGGTTCAAAGCATAGTCAGTAGGAAGAGTCGGTCTTCATGTACTTAAGTCGGCATTGTGCATTTTGTATTTAATTCCGATGCAATTTCTGCGTTTCATCATCAATAAGAAGGTCCATGGGATACAGTAAACCTGCAGTGAAGCATCGGAATCTATAACTAGTGTCACAGGAATGTTTCAAAACATAGACAGTAGGATGAGGCAATGTTCTTGTACTTAAGTCGGCATTGTGCCTTTTGTATTTAATTCCGATGCAATTTCTGTATTTCATCGTCAATACGAAGGTCAGAGGGATACAGTAAACCTGAAGTGAAGCATCGGAATCAATAACTAGTATCACAGGAATGGTTCAAAGCATAGTCTGTAAGAAGAGTCAGTAATCTTGTCCTTAAGTCGGCATTGTGCCTTTTGTATTTAATTCCGATCCAATTTCTGTGTTTCATCGGCAATAAGTCAGAGGGATACAGTAAACCTAATGTGAAGCATCGGAATCTATAACTAGTGTCACAGGCATGGTTCAATACATAGACAGTAGGAAAAATCAGTCTTCTTGTACGTAAGTCGGCACTGTGCCTTTTGTAATTAAATCCGATGCAATTTCTGTCTTCATCGACAATAAGAAGGTCCAAGGGATACAGTAAACCTGAAGTGAAGCATCGGAATCTATAACTAGTGTCACAGGAATGGTTCAAACATAGTCAGTAAGAAGAGTCAGTCTTCTTGTCCTTAAGTCGGCATTGTGCCTTTTGTATCTAATTCCGATGCAATTACTGTGTTTCATCGTCAATAAGAGGGTCCAAGGGATACAGTAAACCTCAAGTGAAGCATCGGAATCAGTAACTAGTGTCACAGGAATGGTTCAAAACATAGTCAGTAGGAAGATTCGGTCTTCATGTACTTAAGTCGGCATTGTGCCTTTTGTATTTAATTCCGATGGCATTTCTGTGTTTCATCGTCAATAAAAAGGTCCAAGGGATACAGAAAACCTGGAGTGAAGCATCGGAATCTATAACTAGTGTCACAGGAATGGTTCAAAACATAGTCAGTAAGAAGAATCAGTCTTCTTGTCCTTAAGTCGACTTTGTGCCTTTTGTAATTAAATCCGATGCAATTTCTGTGTTCATCGACAATAAGAAGGTTCAAGGGATACAGTAAACCTGAAGTGAAGCATCGGAATCTATAACTAGTGTCACAGGAATGGTTCAAAACATAGTCAGTAAGGAGAGTCAGTCTTCTTGTCCTTAAGTCGGCATTGTGCCTTTTGTATCTAATTCCGATCCAATTTCTGTGTTTCATCGTCAATAAGAAGGTCCAACGGATACAGTAAACCTCAAGTGAAGCATCGGAATCAGTAACTAGTGTCACAGGAATGGTTCAAAACATAGTCAGTAGGAAGATTCGGTCTGCATGTACTTAAGTCGGCATTGTGCCTTTTGTATTTAATTCCGATGTAATTTCTGTGTTTTATCGTCAATTAGAAGGTACAAGGGATACAGTAAACCTGAAGAGAAGCGTCGGAATCTATAACTAGTGTCACAGGAATGTTTTAAATCATAGACAGTAGGATGAGTCAATGTTCTTGTACTTAAGTCGGCATTGTGCCTTTTGTTTTTAATTCCGTTGCAATTTCTGAATTTCATCGTCAATAAGAAGGTCAGAGGGATACAGTAAACCTGAAGTGAAGCATCGGAATCTATAACTAGTGTCACAGGAATGGTTCAAAGCATAGTCAGTAAGAAGAATCAGTAATCTAGTCCTTAAGTCGGCATTGTGCCTTTTATATTTAATTCCGATGCAATTTCTGTGTTTCATCGGCAATAAGGTCAGAGGGATACAGTAAACCCGAAGTGAAGCATCTGAATCCAAAACTAGTGTCACAGGCACGGTTCAAAACATAGACAGTAGGAAAATTCAGTCTTCTTGTACGTAAGTCGGCATTGTGCCTTTTATATTTAATTCCGATGCGATTTCTGTGTTTCATTGTCAATAAGAAGGTCCAAGGTATACAGCAAACCTGAAGTGAATCATCGGAATCTATAACTAGTGTCACAGGAATGGCTCAAAACATAGTCAGTAAGAAGAGTTAGTCATCTTGTACTTAAGTCGGCATTGTGCCTTTTCTATAGAATACCGATGCAATTTCTCTGTTTCATCGTCAATAAGATGGTCGGAGGGATACAGAAAACCTGGAGTGAAGCATCGGAATCTATAACTAGTGTCACAGGAATGGTTCAAAACATAGTCAGTAAGAAGAGTCAGTCCTCTTGTCCTTAAGTCGACTTTGTGCCTTTTGTAATTAAATCCGATGCAATTTCTGTCTTCATCGACAATAAGAAGGTCCAATGGATACAGTAAACCTGAAGTGAAGCATCGGAATCTATAACTAGTGTCACAGGAATGGTTCAAAACATAGTCAGTTAGAAGAGTCAGTCTTCTTGTCCTTAAGTCGGCATTGTGCCTTTTGTATCTAATTCCAATGCAATTTCTGTGTTTCATCGTCATTAAGAAGGTCCAAGGGATACAGTAAACCTCAAGTGAAGCATCGGAATCAGTAACTAGTGTCACAGGAATGGTTCAAGGCATAGTCAGTAGGAAGATTCGGTCTGCATGTACTTAAGTCGGCATTGTGCCTTTTGTATTTAATTCCGATGTAATTTCTGTGTTTTATCGTCAATTAGAAGGCACAAGGGATACAGTAAACCTGAAGAGAAGCGTCGGAATCTATAACTAGTGTCACAGGAATGTTTTAAAACATAGACAGTAGGATGAGTCAATGTTCTTGTACTTAAGTCGGCATTGTGCCTTTTGTTTTTAATTCCGTTGCAATTTCTGAATTTCATCGTCAATAAGAAGGTCAGAGGGATACAGTAAACCTGAAGTGAAGCATCGGAATCTATAACTAGTGTCACAGGAATGATTCAAAGCATAGTCAGTAAGAAGAATCAGTAATCTTGTCCTTAAGTCGGCATTGTGCCTTTTATATTTAATTCCGATGCAATTTCTGTGTTTCATCGGCAATAAGATCAGAGGGATACAGTAAACCCGAAGTGAAGCATCTGAATCCAAAACTAGTGTCACAGGCATGGTTCAAAACATAGACAGTAGGAAAATTCAGTCTTCTTGTACGTAAGTCGGCATTGTGCCTTTTATATTTAATTCCGATGCGATTTCTGTCTTTCATCGTCAATAAGAAGGTCCAAGGTATACAGCAAACCTGAAGTGAATCATCGGAATCTATAACTAGTGTCACAGGAATGGCTCAAAACATAGTCAGTAAGAAGAGTTAGTCATCTTGTACTTACGTCGGCATTGTGCCTTTTCTATTGAATACCGATGCAATTTCTCTGGTTCATCGTCAATAAGATGGTCCGAGGGATACAGAAAACCTGGAGTGAAGCATCGGAATCTATCACTAGTGTCACAGGAATGGTTCAAAACATAGTCAGTATGAAGAGTCAGTCATCTTGTACTTAAGTCGGCATTTTGCCTTTTGTATTTAATTCCGATGCAATTTCTGTGTTTCATCGTCAATAAGAAGGTCCAAGGGATACAGTAAACCTGAAGTGAAGCATCGGTATCTATAACTTGTGTCACAGGAATGGTTCAAAACATAGTCAGTAAGAAGTGTCAGTCTTCTTGTACTTCAGTCGGCATTGTGCAATTTCTATTTAATTGCGATGCAATTTCTGTGTTTCGTCGTCAATACCAAGGTCCAAGGGATACAGTAAACCTGGAATGAAGCACCGGAATCTGTAACTAGTGTCAATGGAATGGTTCAAAACATAGACAGTAAGAAGAGTCAGTCTTCTTGTACTTAAATCTGCATTGTGCCTTTTGTCTTTAATTCCGATGCCATTTCTGTGTTTCATCGTCAATAAGAAGGTCCAAGGGATAAAGTAAACCTCAAGTGAAGCATCGGAATCAATAACTAGTGTCACAGGAATGGTTCAAAGCATAGTCAGTAGGAAGAGTCGGTCTTCATGTACTTAAGTCGGCATTGTGCATTTTGTATTTAATTCCGATGCAATTTCTGCGTTTCATCGTCAATAAGAAAGTCCAAGGGATACAGTAAACCTGCAGTGAAGCATCGGAATCTATAACTAGTGTCACAGGAATGTTTCAAAACATAGACAGTAGGATGAGGCAATGTTCTTGTACTTAAGTCGGCATTGTGCCTTTTGTATTTAATTCCGATGCAATTTCTGTATTTCATCGTCAATAAGAAGGTCAGAGGGATACAGTAAACCTGAAGTGAAGCATCGGAATCTATAACTAGTATCACAGGAATGGTTCAAAGCATAGTCAGTAAGAAGAGTCAGTAATCTTGTCCTTAAGTCGTCATTGTGCCTTCTGTATTTCATTCCGATGCAATTTCTGTGTTTCATCGGCAATTAGGTCAGAGGGATACAGTAAACCTAAGGTGAAGCATCGGAATCTATAACTAGTGTCACAGGAATGGTTCAAAACATAGACAGTAAGAAGAGTCAGTCATCTTGAACTTAAGTCGACATTGTGCCTTTTCTATTTAATTCCGATGCAATTTCTGTGTTTCATCGTCAATAAGAAGGTCAGAGGGATACAATAAACCTGAAGTGAAGCATCGGAATCTATCACTAGTGTCACAGGAATGGTTCAAAACATAGTCAGTATGAAGAGTCAGTCATTATGTACTTAAGTCGGCATTTTGCCTTTTGTATTTAATTCCGATGCAATACATGTGTTTCATCGCCAATAAGAAGGTCCAAGGGATACAGTAAACCTGAAGTGAAGCATCGGTATCTATAACTTGTGTCACAGGAATGGTTCAAAACATAGTCAGTAAGAAGAGTCAGTCTTCTTGTACTTAAGCCGGCATTGTGCTTTTTCTATTTAATTCCGATGCAATTTCTGTGTTTCATCGTCAATAACAAGGTCCAAGGGGTACAGTAAACCTGGAGTGATGCATCGGAATCTATAACTAGTGTCACAGGAACGGTTCAAACATAGACAATAAGAAGCGTCAGTCCTCTTGTACTTAAGTCGGCATTGTGCCTTTTGTATGTAATTCCGATGCAATTTATGTGTTTCATCGTCAATAAGAAGGTCCAAGAGATACAGTAAACCTCAAGTGAAGCATCGGAATCAATAACTTGTGTCACAGGAATGGTTCAAAGCATAGTCAGTAGGAAGAGTCGGTCTTCATGTACTTAAGTCGGCATTGTGCATTTTGTATTTAATTCCGATGCAATTTCTGCGTTTCATCGTCAATAAGAAGGTCCAAGGGATACAGTAAACCTGCAGTGAAGCATCGGAATCTATAACTAGTGTCACAGGAATGTTTCAAAACATAGACAGTAGGATGAGGCAATGTTCTTGTACTTAAGTCGGCATTGTGCCTTTTGTATTTAATTCCGATGCAATTTCTGTATTTCATCGTCAATACGAAGGTCAGAGGGATACAGTAAACTTGAAGTGAAGCATCGGAATCTATAACTAGTATCACAGGAATGGTTCAAAGCATAGTCAGTAAGAAGAGTCAGTAATCTTGTCCTTAAGTCGGCATTGTGCCTTTTGTATTTAATTCCGATGCAATTTCTATGTTTCATCGGCAATAAGGTCAGAGGGATACAGTAAACCTAAGGTGAAGCATCGGAATCTATAACTAGTGTCACAGGAATTGTTCAAAACATAGACAGTAGGAAGAGCAGTCTTCTTGTACATAAGTCGGCATTGTGCCTTTTGTATTTAATTCCGGTGCAATTTCTGTGTTTCATCGTCAATAAGAAGGTCAGAGGGATACAGTAAACATGAAGTGAAGCATCGGAATCCAAAACTAGTGTCACAGGCATGGTTCAAAACATAGACAGTAGGAAAATTCAGTCTTCTTGTATGTAAGTCGGCAATGTGCCTTTTGTATTTAATTCCGATGCGATTTCTGTGTTTCATCGTCAATAAGAAGGTCCAAGGAATACAGCAAACCTGAAGTGAATCATCGTAATCTATAACTAGTGTCACAGGAATGGCTCAGAACATAGTCAGTAAGAAGAGTTAGTCATCTTGTACTTAAGTCGGCATTGTGCCTTTTCTATTTAATTCCGATGCAATTTCTGTGTTTCATCGTCAATAAGAAGGTCCAAGGGATACAGTAACCCTCAAGTGAAGCATCGGAATCAATAACTAGTGTCACAGGAATGGTTCAAAGCATAGTCAGTAGGATGAGTCGGTCTTCATGTACTTAAGTCGGCATTGTGCATTTTGTATTTAATTCCGATGCAATTTCTGTGTTTCATCGACAATAAGAAGGTCCAAGGGATACAGTAAACCTGAAGTGAAGCATCGGAATCTATAACTAGTGTCACAGGAATGGTTCAAAACATAGACAGTAGGAAGAGTCAGTCTTCTTGTACTTAAGTCGGCATTGTGCCTTTTGTATTTAATTCCGATGCAATTTCTGTGTTTCATCGTCAACAAGAAGGTCAGAGGGATACAGTAAACCTGAAGTGAAGCATCGGAATCTATAGCTAGTGTCACAGGAATGGATCAAACATAGTCACTAAGAAGAGTCAGTGTTCTTGTTCTTAAGTCGGCATTGTGCCTTTTGTATTTAATTCCGATGCAATTTCTGTGTTTCATTGTCAATAAGAAGGTCCAAGGGATACAGTAAACCTCAAGTGAAGCATCGGAATCTATAACTAGTGTCACAGGAATGGTTCAAAACATAGTCAGTAGGAAAAGTCGGTCTTCATGTACTTAAGTCGGCATTGTGCCTTTTGTATTTAATTCCGATGCAATTTCTGTGTTTCATCGTCAATACCAAGGTCCAAGGGATACAGTAAACCTGGAGTGAAGCATCGGAATCTATAACTAGTGTCAATGGAATGGTTCAAAACATAGACAGTAAGAAGAGTCAGTCTTCTTGTACTTAAGTCTGCATTGTGCCTTTTGTATTTAATTCCGATGCCATTTCTGTGTTTCATCGTCAATAAGAAAGTCAGGGGGATACAGTAAAAATGAAGTGAAGCATCGTAATCTATAGCTAGTGTCACACGAATGGTTCAAAACATAGTCAGTAAGAAGAGTCAGTCTTCTTGTCCTTAAGTCGACTTTGTGCCTTTTGTATTTAATTCCGATGCCATTTCTGTGTTTCATCGTCAATAAGAAGGTCCAAGGGATACAGTAAACCTGAAGTGAAGCATCGGAATCTATAACTAGTGTCACAGGAATTGTTCAAAGCATAGTCAGTAAGGAGAGTCAGTCTTCTTGTACTTAGGTCGGCATTGTGCTTTTTCTATTTAATTCCGATGCAATTTCTGTGTTTCATCGTCAATAAGAAGGTCCAAGGGATACAGTAAAAATCAAGTGAAGCATCGGAAACAATAACTAGTGTCACAGGAATGGTTCAAAACATAGTCAGTAGGAAGAGTCGGTCTTCATGTACTTAAGTCGGCAATGTGAATTTTGTATTTAATTCCGATGCAATTTCTGTGTTTCATCGCCAATAAGAAGGTCCAAGGGATACAGTAAACCTGAAGTGAAGCTTCGGAATCTATAACTAGTGTCACAGGCACGGTTCAAAACATAGACAGTAGGAAAATTCAGTCTTCTTGTACGTAAGTCGGCATTGTGCCTTTTGTATTTAATTCCGAAGCGATTTCTGTGGTTCGTCGTCAATAAGAAGGTCCAAGGTATACAGCAAACCAGAAGTGAATCATCGAAATCTATAACTAGTGTCACAGGAATGGCTCAAAACATAGTCTGTAAGAAGAGTTAGTCATCTTGTACTTAAGTCGGCATTGTGCTTTTTCTATTTAATTCCGATGCAATTTCTCTGTGTCATCGTCAATAAGAAGGTCCAAGGGATACAGAAAACCTGAAGTGAAGCATCGGAATGTATCACTAGTGTCACAGGAATGGATCAAACATAGTCAGTAAGAAGGGTCAGTCAACTTGTACTTAAGTCGACATTGTGCCTTTTCTATTTAATTCCGATGCAATTTCTGTGTTTCATCGTCAATAAGAAGGTCAGAGGGATACAATAAACCTGAAGTGAAACATCGGAAACTATAACTACTGTCACAGGAATGGTTCAAACATAGACAGTAAGAAGCGTCAGCCTTCTTGTACTTAAGTCGGCATTGTGCCTTTTGTATTTAATTCCGATGCAATTTCTGTGTTTCATCGTCAATAAGAAGGTCCAAGGGATACAGTAAAAATCAAGTGAAGCATCGGAATCAATAACTAGTGTCACAGGAATGGTTCAAAACATAGTCAGTAGGAAGAGTCGGTCTTCATGTACTTAAGTCGACTTTGTGCCTTTTGTAATTAAATCCGATGCAATTTCTGTGTTCATCGACAATAAGAAGGTCCAAGGGATACAGTAAACCTGAAGTGAAGCATCGGAATCTATAACTAGTGTCACAGGAATGGTTCAAATCATAGTCAGTAAGGAGAGTCAGTCTTCTTGTCCTTAAGTCGGCATTGTGCCTTTTGTATCTAATTTCGATGCAATTTCTGTGTTTCATCGTCAATAAGAAGGTCCAAGGGATACAGTAAACCTCAAGTGAAGCATCGGAATCAGTAACTAGTGTCACAGGAATGGTTCAAAACATAGTCAGTAGGAAGATTCGGTCTTCATGTACTTAAGTCGGCATTGTGCCTTTTGTATTTAATTCCTATGCAATTTCTGTGTTTCATCGTCAATAAGAAGGTCCAAGGGATACAGTAAACCTGAAGTGAAGCATCGGTATCTATAACTTGTGTCACAGGAATGGTTCAAAACATAGTCAGTAAGAAGTGTCAGTCTTCTTGTACTTCAGTCGGCATTGTGCGATTTCTATTTAATTGCGATGCAATTTCTGTGTTTGATCGTCAATACCAAGGTCCAAGGGATACAGTAAACCTGGAATGAAGCACCGGAATCTGTAACAAGTGTCAATGGAATGGTTCAAACCATAGACAGTAAGAAGAGTCAGTCTTCTTGTACTTAACTCTGCATTGTGCCTTTGCTATTTATTTCAGATGCCATTTCAGTGTTTCATCGTCAATAAGAAAGTCAGAGGGATACAGTAAACCTGAAGTGAAGCATCGTAATCTATAGCTAGTGTCACACGAATGGTTCAAAACATAGTCAGGTAGAAGAGTCAGTCTTCTTGTCCTTAAGGCGACTTTGTGCCTTTCGTATTTAATTCCGATGCAATTTCTGTGTGTCATCGTCAATAAGAAGGTCCAAGGGATACAGTAAACCTGAAGTGAAGCATCGGAATCTATAACTAGTGTCACAGGAATGGTTCAAAGCATAGTCAGTAAGAAGAGTCAGTAATCTTGTCCTTAAGTCGGCATTGTGCCTTTTGTATTTAATTCCGATGCAATTTCTATGTTTCATCGGCAATAACGTCAGAGGGATACAGTAAACCTAAGGTGAAGCATCGAAATCTATAACTAGTGTCACAGGAATGGTTCAAAACATAGACAGTAGGAAGAGCAGTCTTCTTGTACATAAGTCGGCATTGTGCCATTTGTCTTTAATTCCGATGCAATTTCTGTGTTTCATCGTCAATAAGAAGATCAGAGGGATACAGTAAACCTGAAGTGAAGCATCGGAATCCAAAACTAGTGTCACAGGCATGGTTCAAAACATAGACAGTAGGAAAATTCAGTCTTCTTGTACGTAAGTCGGCAATGTGCCTTTTGTATTTAATTCCGATGCGATTTCTGTGTTTCATCGTCAATAAGAAGGTCCAAGGAATACAGCAAACCTGAAGTGAATCATCGTAATCTATAACTAGTGTCACAGGAATGGCTCAGAACATAGTCAGTAAGAAGAGCTAGTCATCTTGTACTTAAGTCGGCATTGTGCCTTTTCTATTTAATTCCGATGCAATTTCTGTGTTTCATCGTCAATAAGAAGGTCCAAGGGATACAGAAAACCTGGATTGAAGCATCGGAATCTCTCACTAGAGTCACAGGAATGGTTCAAAACATAGACAGTAAGAAGAGTCAGTTTTCTTGTACATAAGTCGGCATTGTGCCTTTTGTATTTAATTCCGATGCAATTTCTGTGTTTCATCGTCAACAAGAAGGTCAGAGGGATACAGTAAACCTGAAGTGAAGCATCGGAATCAATAACTAGTGTCACAGGAATGGTTCAAAGCATAGTCAGTAGGATGAGTCGGTCTTCATGTACTTAAGTCGGCATTGTGCATTTTGTATTTAATTCCGATGCAATTTCTGTGTTTCATCGACAATAAGAAGGTCCAAGGGATACAGTAAACCTGAAGTGAAGCATCGGAATCTATAACTAGTGTCACAGGAATGGTTCAAAACATAGACAGTAGGAAGAGTCAGAGTTCTTGTACTTAAGTCGGCATTGTGCCTTTTGTATTTAATTCCGATGCAATTTCTGTGTTTCATCGTCAACACGAAGGTCAGAGGGATACAGTAAACCTGAAGTGAAGCATCGGAATCTATAGCTAGTGTCACAGGAATGGTTCAAACATAGTCACTAAGAAGAGTCAGTGTTCTTGTTCTTAAGTCGGCATTGTGCCTTTTGTATTTAATTCCGATGCAATTTCTGTGTTTCATTGTCAATAAGAAGGTCCAAGGGATACAGTAAACCTCAAGTGAAGCATCGGAATCTATAAGTAGTGTCACAGGAATGGTTCAAAACATAGTCAGTTGGAAAAGTCGGTCTTCATGTACTTAAGTCGGCATTGTGCCTTTTGTATTTAATTCCGATGCAATTTCTGTTCTTCATCGTCAATACCAAGGTCCAAGGGATACAGTAAACCTGGAGTGAAGCATCGGAATCTATAACTAGTGTCAATGGAATAGTTCAAAATATAGACAGTAAGAAGAGTCAGTCTTCTTGTACTTAAGTCTGCATTGTGCCTTTTGTATTTAATTCCGATGCCATTTCTGTGTTTCATCGTCAATAAGAAAGTCAGGGGGATACAGTAAACCTGAAGTGAAGCATCGTAATCTATAGCTAGTGTCACACGAATGGTTCAAAACATAGTCAGTAAGAAGAGTCAGTCTTCTTGTCCTTAAGTCGACTTTGTGCCTTTTGTATTTAATTCCGATGCAATTTCTGTGTTTCATCGTCAATAAGAAGGTCCAAGGGATACAGTAAACCTGAAGTGAAGCATCGGAATCTATAACTAGTGTCACAGGAATTGTTCAAAACATAGTCAGTAAGGAGAGTCAGTCTTCTTGTACTTAGGTCGGCATTGTGCTTTTTCTATTTAATTCCGATGCAATTTCTTTGTTTCATCGTCAATAAGAAGGTCCAAGGGATACAGTAAAAATCAAGTGAAGCATCGGAAACAATAACTAGTGTCACAGGAATGGTTCAAAACATAGTCAGTAGGAAGAGTCGGTCTCCATGTACTTAAGTCGACTTTGTGCCTTTCGTATTTAATTCCGATGCAATTTCTGTGTTTCATCGCCAATAAGAAGGTCCAAGGGATACAGTAAACCTGAAGTGAAGCTTCGGAATCTATAACTAGTGTCACAGGCACGGTTCAAAACATAGACAGTAGGAAAATTCAGTCTTCTTGTACGTAAGTCGGCATTGTGCCTTTTGTATTTAATTCCGAAGCGATTTCTGTGGTTCGTCGTCAATAAGAAGGTCCAAGGTATACAGCAAACCAGAAGTGAATCATCGAAATCTATAACTAGTGTCACAGGAATGGCTCAAAACATAGTCTGTAAGAAGAGTTAGTCATCTTGTACTTAAGTCGGCATTGTGCTTTTTCTATTTAATTCCGATGCAATTTCTCTGTGTCATCGTCAATAAGAAGGTCCAAGGGATACAGAAAACCTGAAGTGAAGCATCGGAATGTATCACTAGTGTCACAGGAATGGATCAAACATAGTCAGTAAGAAGGGTCAGTCATCTTGTACTTAAGTCGACATTGTGCCTTTTCTATTTAATTCCGATGCAATTTCTGTGTTTCATCGTCAATAAGAAGGTCAGAGGGATACAATAAACCTGAAGTGAAACATCGGAAACTATAACTACTGTCACAGGAATGGTTCAAACATAGACAGTAAGAAGCGTCAGCCTTCTTGTACTTAAGTCGGCATTGTGCCTTTTGTATTTAATTCCGATGCAATTTCTGTGTTTCATCGTCAATAAGAAGGTCCAAGGGATACAGTAAAAATCAAGTGAAGCATCGGAATCAATAACTAGTGTCACAGGAATGGTTCAAAACATAGTCAGTAGGAAGAGTCGGTCTTCATGTACTTAAGTCGACTTTGTGCCTTTTGTAATTAAATCCGATGCAATTTCTGTGTTCATCGACAATAAGAAGGTCCAAGGGATACAGTAAACCTGAAGTGAAGCATCGGAATCTATAACTAGTGTCACAGGAATGGTTCAAATCATAGTCAGTAAGGAGAGTCAGTCTTCTTGTCCTTAAGTCGGCATTGTGCCTTTTGTATCTAATTTCGATGCAATTTCTGTGTTTCATCGTCAATAAGAAGGTCCAAGGGATACAGTAAACCTCAAGTGAAGCATCGGAATCAGTAACTAGTGTCACAGGAAT